>NC_041224.1:6872322-6916279 GCF_002837175.3 Physeter macrocephalus | reverse complement strand
GCCTCCCCCCCCCCGCCGCCCCGCTTTACCCCTTGATAACCGTAAGTTTGTTTTCTATGTCCGTGGGTCTATTTCTGTTTTGTAAATCAGTTCATTTGTACTGCTTTTGTTTTTTGTAAGAGTCCACATATAGGCGTTGTCATATGATATTTGCCTTTGGCTAACTTCACTTAGTATGATAATCTCTAGATTTTAAGGTCTTAATACCTATGTTTAAGGGAATCTATTTAAGAGTTAAAGGACAGATAGGTTTTCTTAGATGTAGGTTTGAGACTTTAATATAAAGGCAATACGAAGGAGCCCCACAGGTGCCAGCACAGCATCGCTTTGGGAAAACAAAATGCTCTCTTCTTTCTAATTAGGTTGGGTGACCAGAGGTGAGTATCGTAAAAACTTACATGACATTTAAATTAAAGGCCATGAAACATCTTTAGCGCACAGTTAACTCCCCACTGCTACTTAGTAAAGTATGTTTATTGAACATTTTTCCCATTTTCTAGGTTGTGCGCTACACTTTGTATTCCATGCTATAGTAGACACTGTTTTTACTAATATCTCAAAAGAAGCGCATGCTTCCTGCAGAACCTACGCACACAAAGGCCTCCTTCATCACACCAGATTGTAAGCTTCTAAATGACAAGATACCCGGTGACAACTACCATTCACAACAGAAACCATTAAGGCTGAAAATGTCACCATCTGATTTTATTAAAGTAATGGGCCGTTTGAAAAAAAAGAAGTGGGTAGCTGTCATTAGCTAGGAATCCAGAGTTGGGGCTCAGAAATCTGCATTTTACATAAGTTCCTTGGTTCAAATGAGCAGCAAAGTTTAAGAGCCACGGTTTGCAACGTATCCTGGTATTAACTTGCTACTGACAGGTCCTCTTAGTAATGCTTCTTCACGTGCCCTGTAGATCTCGTTACCTACAAAGGCAGCGGCTGCCCAGTGTGGGGAGTGAACCCGTTCACAGTGACATGTGTCCCAGTTCCCCTGCTTGTCAGGCGGTGACATAACCTGAGGGTTTGGGTTGGGTCTTCAGGCTGCCATTTATTGATTGTGTGTCTTTAGGCAAATCACTTTGTTCTCTGAGCCTCAGTTTCCTTACAGGATAACAAACCACATTGTGGTTACAAGGATCAAATGAGACCTTTTATGAAAGCATTCAGAACAGTCAACATTCCATAAACGTTAGCTGCTAAAAATGTTGAAGGCTGAGCCTCTCCTGGGGCTCACGTGAGAACGAATGAGAGAGATGGAAACTCCTGGCCATCGCACACTCTCAACAAGAGCTCCCAGTGTCTTCAAGTTCTGGGGACTAAATGTCACTGCTGAGCACAGCCCCTCATTTGTTGAGAACCGAGGGAGAAACTTCTTTCTCTTCAGGCAGACGTCCTTTTAGTGCATTTTACTTTGATGTGCTTCCCAAATATGGTGTTTTTCACAAATGGAAGGTTTGTGGCAACCCCGCGTTGAGCAAGTCTATCAGTGCCATTTTTCCAACAGCATTTGCTGACTTCGTGTCTCTGTGTCCCATTTTGATAATTCTCACAATATTTCTAAACTTTTCATTATTCTATTTATTATGGCGATCTGTGATCAGTGACCTTTGTTGTTACAACTCACTGGAGGCTCAGATGACGGTTAGTATTTTTAATAATAAAATGTTTAATTAACGTATGTACTTTTTTTAGACATGCTGCTATTATTGCACACGTAAGAGACGTGTAAACATGACTTACATATGCGTTAGGAAACGAAAAAATTTGTGTGACTTGCTTTGTCTCTATCTTCAGTTTACTGAGGTGGTCTGGAACTGAACCCACAAGATCTCTGAGGCCTGCCGGTATTCATTTGCTTGTGGTAGGAAAAATGTTACAGAGATATTAGGTGATTAACAGATTGTAGGGGCTGTTCCACTTAGCCTCTTAATTGAAAGGCAAGACTGTGATTTCCTTCCTTCCTTCCTGCTCTGCAGACAAGAGAATGGTATCGCAAAGAGCATTGCATTTTTAAGTTAAAACAAAGGGTTAGAGCTTCTAAAGCTACTGAAATATCATAATGAATTTAGCTAAAAGACAGTGCAAGGCAGGATACTTAGAGCTACCTTGATCCTGCCAGGGATCCCAGATACCACAAGATCCCAAGAGGACACCTTAATGAGAGGACTCTTACCTACTGTAAAATGTAAAGGAAGGCTCAGAGCTTAATCTGAGCATATGGCTCCGTGTGTGTGTGTGTGTCTGTGTGTGTGTGTGTGTGTGTGTGTGTGTGTGTGTGAGAGAGAGAGAGAGAGAGCGAGAGAGAGAAGAGGGCAGTGAAAGAACTAGCTTTCAGGATTTACAAAAGTAGTTTTAACCCAATGACGACAGAATGGAGAAACGTGTTAGAAATCTTGACAAAAATACTGTGGACAAAATAGCTATCTGAGTCTAAATCAAGTGTACTCTGAAGCATCCCTGACAGGGCTCAATTTGCATGGCTCTTCTTTTGGATATTACCGCATAGTGTACCTGTGGCTAGGACATTACTGCACGGACCTTTCACCCTTTTCTCCCAAATTCAGTGGGAGGGCACCAAGCAGGCAACTGGCCAAGAGGAACATAATGTGACCACATTATAAACTCACTGAGGGAATTCCCTGGCTGTCCAGTGGTTAGGACTCCACTCTGTCACTGCCGAGGGCCCGGGTTCAATCCCTGGTCGGGGAACTAAGGTCCCAGAAGCGGCTCAGCGCGGCCAAAAACGAGGAAAAGAAAAAACTCACTGAAAGTTTTGGCAATTTCAAGTTTAAGTCCTCTTTGTGTGTCTTGAGCCAGATTCTCTGGCCTGGACATTCAGAAGAGCCAGCCTGGTTTTCTGGCCTGGCTTTTAAACGTTCCCGGGTGGATCGAGTCTCAGCTCACGTGTGAGTGCGTCACAGCAGGGGTAGTGCTGATGGGCACAGCTCTGCATCCACCCGGACACACAACGGCAGCGATCTCCGGAGATCTGCAGCTGCCATGACCCCCACAGGGGAGAGGAATCCAGAAAAGGCAGAAGTCAAGGCAATCCTTGCAATCCTCAGAACAGGGTTGTGGTGGAAGGGGACAGGGCAGCTGTTAGCTCTGTCAACAACCACCCCCCCCGCCAGTCCCTGTCCTGTATCCATCCCATCGCAACACACCATGCTTTCAATACCTGCTGAGTCTTAGGAGGCTGGCTCCCTTTTTTCCATTTCCCACATCCAACTAATTTTTAAAGGCTTTACTTATTTTATTTAAATCTGGATTTCACAAGCAGGAAATCTCTATAGACTTCTAGGAGCCATCTTCTTCCTTGGGGCAAAAGGCCCTGGAATCCAGAGTGGACTGGGTCGGCGTGGCCCTCCTCTCTGAAGGAAATAAATGGGCTTTGGGGATTGAGGATCCAGTGCAATCATAGTTCCCGCCGATACCAAGAAAAAGCCTGCAAAACAGACTGTTACATGCTGCTTTCAGTCTGCTTTTAGGAGGATTCCTTAGGAATAATGTCCTCTCCTCATTAAACACATTAGCCTGGTGACATTTCGCACAGTTTTATCCCAGCTCCAGGGAACGGCCTCATCGATCTAATCATCCTGTCAGCAGCAGTGACACTGGGTAATTGTTATATAATAAGTGACTAAGGAGAGAAGATGCCCAAGGTTTGCTCTGACTTTGGTGGATTTCGAAGCAAAGCTGTCCCCTTAACCCACTCTAGAAACTTACATTTATTCCAGAGAAAAAGTCTTGCATCCAATGAAGCCAATGTCACATCAGAAACGCCAAACGCCAAACACTGGCAGATGCCAACCTGCCAGAACCATGCCATCAGATTATGGAGCAGCACAGTGGAAAAAGCCAGAGCGAGTGGGAAGGGAAAAGTGCACTCGAAATGAGGGCAGTTTGTCTTTGTTTCTCTAGTATCTGCTAAAGGGGGAAGACATCCCTTGGAAGAATTAGAGGAAAAAGCAAAGAGCTGTCACGCCTCCGTTTGCCCAGCCTGCCACTCCTGCATCCTCATTTCATGAGAACATGTACTTCCCAGAGCTGTCATTTGTTCTGAATCTTCCCACTGAGATGACAATTGGAGTTAGCCTGACGCTTTCCTGGGGCAAACGCGTTTTCACTTCTAATTTAGCAATATGGTTCACGCAGGCACTTTTTGAGCATTTGGTACCCACCCAGAAATCTGACAGAGTGATTTCTTTCTAGAGTTCGCACGCCTGTGTTTGCATTTTATCAGAATAGCTACACTGCCCAGGCGGTCCTTGGTGGCAGAAACCACAGCTGGGGCCGAGTTTCAAAGTCAGGTCCTCTAAGACTGTGGAGCTCACTCCGCCAGACAGAGAAGCAGGGCTGCCTGTTTCAGCAAGGGACAGCCTCCCAGCACTGCCGGGTCATCCCTTCTCTAATTATGCAGCGGGACTGGGAAGGGCCATCTCTGGGGGGTTAGGACAACAGAAGGACACACGTGTAACCCTGGGCGGCGTGGCCTTGCTAATCATTAGTCTAAATTGAACTCTGGTGTGATGGGACCGACAGGCGCCTGCCAGCCTCAACTTCCCAGGAATCAAAGTCAGCCTGAGAGCACAGCCATCATGCTTGTCGAGGATGGAAGGAAACAAAAGATGCACTGTAAGCTGGCGAGACCAGCTGCGAAGGCTGAAGTGCTCGGGTCCATGTTTTATTCATTTGAGGAGGGTTTCTCGGGGAGAGAAGAAGGGACATTCCCCAGCAGAATTCACTTGCCCAGAATGGCAGGCAGAAAAATGGACACGTATGTGATTGAATTTGGGAAAATGGAAGAAGACATTTGGAATTGCAGAATATTAACCACGCTGCTGCAAGGCACCTGGACTGGTCCAGCGCCACCTGCCTTCAGAGTGAGAGCTCTCGGTGTTCTCTGCGGCAAGGCGACACGCAGGTGGGGGCAGAAGGCGGTACCTGGAACCGAGGTATCTACACCCTGGGCAAGGAATTGAACAAAGAAATGTACTTTTCCATACTTTTTTTTTTTTTTTTTACCATTTTTAAGTGTACAATTCAGTGGCACTAAGTATCAATACATTCACCATGTTGTACAAGCATCTCCGCTGTCCATTTCCAGAACTTTTTCATCAATGCTAATAGAAATTCTACCTATTAAACAGTAAGTCCTCAATCCTCCTGCCTTCAGCCCCTCGTAACCTCTCTTCTATTTTCTGTCTATAAATTTCCCTATTCTACGTACCTCATAGCAGTGGAATCATATACTATTTCTCATTTTGTGTCTGGCTTATTTCACTTAGCATAATGTCCTCAAGGTTCATCCATGTTGCAGCATGAGTCAGAATGTCCTTCCTTTCTATGGCTGAATAATATTCCATTGTACGTATATATCACATCTTGTTTATCCATTTGTCTGTTGATCAATGGATGCTTGTGTTGTTTCCACCTTTTGGCAATTGTGAATAATGCTGCTGTGAACATTGGTGAAGAAATATCTGTTTGAGACCGTGCTTTCAATTCTTTTGAGTATGTACCTAGGAGTGGAATTAAAGATCATACAATAACTCTATGTTTAACTTTTTGAGGAACTGCCAAACTATTTTTTACACTAGCTGCACCATTTTACATCCCACTAGCAATAGATGGTGGTTCTAATTTCTACACATCCTTGCCAACACTTGTTATTTATTTTTTTATGATTGGTCTTTTTTTAAAAATAAATTTTATTTATTTATTTATTTTTGGCTGTGTTGGGTCTTCGTTGCTGCGCGCGGGCTTTCTTTAGTTGCGGTGAGCGGGGGCTACTCTTTGTTGCGGTGCATGGGCTTCTCATTGCCACGGCCTCTCTTGTTGCGGAGCACGGGCTCTAGGTGTGCGGGCTTCAGTAGTTGTGGCACACAGTCTCAGTAGTTGTGGCTCGTGGACTCTAGAGCGCAAGCTCAGTAGCTGTGGCGCACGGGCTTAGTTGCTCCGCGGCCTGTGGGTTTTTCCTGGACCAGGGCTCGAACCCGTGTCCCCTGCATTGGCAGGCGGATTCTTAACCACTGCGCCACCAGGGAAGCCCACGTAATTTTTTATTTTCTTTTTTAAAAATAACCATCCTAATGGGGGTGTGATGTGGTATCTCATTGTGGTTTTGATTTGCATTCCATGTTCTTAATAATTTAGTCACTAAGGATAGGTGTAGCTTATCCTTTGAAATTCCAGTAGCTCACCCTGGTCAACCAAACAGGGTGTGTATGAAGCCTATTTCCTGACAAGTCTCAGAGCTGCTCTGGAGGGGTTTCACCTTGTAACCCTCACAACCGCATAGCACACAGAGACTGATGGCAATTGTAGGAAGGCAGACTGGATCAGGAAAGGCACTCTGTGCTCCTGGGCCAGATGGCGGTCTTTCTCTTTCTTTCTTTTTCTTCCTTCCTTCCTTCCTTTCTTTTCCTTTCTTTCTTTCTTTCTTTCTTTCTTTCTTTCTTTCTTTCTTTCTTTCTTTCTTTCTTTCTTTCTTTCTTTCTTTCTTTCTTTCTTTCTTTCTTTCTTTCTTTCTTTCTTTCTTTCTTTCTTTCTTTCTTTCTTTCTTTCTCTCTCTCTTTCTTTTTCTTTCTTTCTTCCTCCCTCCCTCCCTCCCTCCCTTTTCCTTTTAATGTAGCAGCATCAGAGATCTGCCATTTAGTGCAAACCAGGCACTTCACCCATCAAGCCTGTAAAGATGGTTGAAATAGCTGCTCTCATGGCTGACAGGCTAGACAACGGTGAGCAGTGCAAGGCTTGCTCTTTTGGAGGGAAGAGCCGATTACTCTAATGCAACAGCAAGATCCGTAAATTATACCTCTGATGATTGGAAAGAGCTGGATCTGGAAGAATCAATCAGAGAAATCTCTTCTCTAGTGATTGGCTGACGGCAGCAGGCCCTTTTATACTACGACTTGGAAAGTCCACAGGACAATAATGCACTGCTCTTCAGAATTAGAGGTGTCGGAGCTGCCCCAGGCATTTCTCCTTGATGACACTTAGGAGGGTGGTGCCGCTGGAATAGGGATGTTGGTGGCATTCAGGAGGGAAGGGGTGCAGACAGTATATTCTTAAACACACCTTGGTAATGGATGGTCAGAGGTCATAATCATCCTCTTTTGTGTGCCCTTGAAGCAGGAAAGTTTATTTGATGTTGTGGTGATGGAGGGAAGGGCTCCACAAATCTGGTTCTGGGCTCCAGTTGTCAGACACTGGTGAGGCTATTCCAGTCAACGCCAATGAAACTCACCTCCAGTACTGTTGCTGTTCCAGGGATGTGACTTTTGTTTGTTTGTAGGCCAAGAAGAGTAGTGATTATAGGAGCTTCTGGCCTATGGCAGCAGAGTGCAGAAAGGTACAATTGAACTTCTTAGTGATGGAGATATTACTAGTCTAGATGGGCTTTTTGAGTTTCTAAGGAGCAAAATTTCCAACAGGCAGAAATTGATTAGTGCGTTTAATCACCATTATCTCTGAGCAAAGCTGTTTTGTTTTTTTTTTTTCCCTACAAAACCTCTGCTAGGATTTCTGGCCATGGATTGGCTGACCTTGTGTCAGTTTCTTGACCAGGCTCCAATCAGCTGTGTCTGGGGGCCTGGGTCACGTGACACACCACATGGCTGCTCCCATACAGATACTGAAGGGCAGCGGACAAGAGAGTTTCGGGAGTCGGGGACCTTGACTTGCATCCATGGTTGGTGGGTCTCATACATTCACACCTAAGTCTGCACTTACAGCAACCAGACTCTAGGTTTTCACAGTCCTCTCCCCTGCTTAGAACAGTGTCTGCAGATTATGAGAATAAGTTATAAAAAATATATAGCTCAAGTCTTACTTGCACAATTATTCCTATCATTATTCATCACTTATTTACTTTTTCAAACAACCCCTCCATCCCAAAGAGAGAACAGGAATAAAAATGAATACTCATATAACTCTCTCGGCAGAAGAAGAAATCTGTAAGAGCGTTTCCTTAATGAGTTGTCCGAGTTGAGTAGTTTAGATGTTTCCCAGAGTAAGTCCAGATGGGATTAATTCTCCTACTGTCCAGTAGTTTGATTTAACAGTGATTGAGTGAAAGAAAAAATTCTTCTCTCCTTTTGGAATTCTCACCTTAGAAGAACCACCCAGTTTTGAAGCCTCACTTGCATCTTCCTTCTTCAAGCTTCAGTTGTTTTTCCTTTGCCCCTCTTCTCTCCTCCCCTCCTTCGAATAGCTACATTAATGGCACTCTCCCCTTGGTTCCTGGGGCTCACAGCTCTGAGTCAGCTTGGTCCTTGCCTTCTCTTCTCTCTTTCCCCAACAGAAGTCATCAGTGAGTCCTGTCTTCATATCCTTCAACCTATCCCTTCCAATATATTCCTGCAAATTTGGCAAGTGTCCCGTCTGGGGCTCTGCCTTTGGCCTTCCTCTACTCTCTCAGACTTCCTACACAAAGCTTAAATCCCACGTGGATCACCCCACTTCCCTCTTTGCAAACCTATGGTACAGCCTCTGTCAAATTCAAATGCTACTTTGCACACTTTCTACATTAAAGTTCCTAATCACGTGCTTCATGGATTGTCAACCTGTTACCGACCAGAGTTCTTGGCCTCCTTAATCAACAGAAATTGATCAGAGGCCAGACAAGAAATGCAGGCACGGCTTTATTGGGGCCCCTGCTGCAGCAGCGGGGAGCGAGATCAAGTAAGAGGTTCCCTTGCTTGCCCGCTCCCCGAGTGGGGCGAGCTGCGTCCTTATAAGGGGAGAGGGCAGGGGCGTGTCCAGGGGTGGGGCTGGAGGCGTGGCTTAGGCGGTCTGCCCACCCCTCAGGTGGTGCCTTGTGCAGGGGGCGTGCGCAGTGCCCTGCTTTGGCTCCCAGCTCTTCAGAAATGGCAGCTGGTCTTTTTGGTCTTTTTGTGTCTTTTTGTCCATAATGTGTCCCAGTTGTGCATGCATGCAGTTATTTTTAGTCCGTTACAGTTCCCTTGTATTTGCTGCTCAAGGAGATGTTTGTCCAGGTGCAGCATTACAGCAAAGGGTCCCAGGTCCCAGACTATCTCAATTCCACCCCCATTCTGTAGGATGGCCCCACCTCTGACCCCTCCCCTTCTCATCCTTTCTACAGGCCATCGCCTCTCTGGAACGCTCCCCCCCATCATCACCCCCAGGGCCCCGTGCAATCCCAAGTCCAACAGCAAGCCCCCAGCTTGCACCACAGACCCGATACACCCATGCCTTCCTTTAACTGTCCTCCTTACAGCTCAGCCTGCGTCTTCTTGTCCATGAGGCCTGCTGTCCTGTTGGTTCCATTAAGCTCCTCGCCCACGGGGGAGTCTACCAAGACTTGCTCTTGGCTTCCAGAAAGAGGAAAGCAGATTCTCTTTTCACCAGGGCAGCTCTATTGTAGAGTTATACCAGGTGACGTTTGTATTCTAAATTCACTGAAGAACGGGACACATCCTTACTCTGGCCCAAATCTCCTTACTGCTGACCATCTGTCATGCCCCAGATGAAGGCAAATTCCCCCAGAGGTCAAGTTTAAGAGGCATCTATGTTACCTGGGAGGGATAAGATATTATTGGCACATAGTGAACTCATACCATGGACTAGTTAACCAGATTAGCTAGAGAATAAGAAAAGACTAGAACAAAGGGCCACTATAGTTTGATATTTTATATATCAGTCAGGATTTTCGTTTTTTCTTGGTGTTTTTTTTTTAGGGGGTGGTGGTGTAAAATGACAAAAACCCAGTTAGAACTAGCTTGGTCATACAGGGAGCTTTAATTGGATCACGGAATTGAAGAAAGGGTTGAACAAACAAATTGGGTAAGTAAAGGCATGGAGTTGAATCAGCACCTGGAATTCAAATGGCAGCAGGTAGAACCATGGTCCTAGCAGGGCTCTGAAGAGAAGAGAAATCAGTGTCACTGAGACACACCCATGAGGACAGCACACAGCTGCTGCAGAGCAGCTCCTGGAATTAGGAGACACCCATTTAGAAGTTGTATGTAGTACTATTACCTCCAGCATTGACTGCAATTCTGGTGCAAAAAGATGTTCCTTTAGTTTTTAGAGATATCAATCAAATGTGTATATAACTAGAAGGTCTACGGGTATATCAAATTTCTTTATTTGCTGCAATTTAAACAGCTGCATTTGTATAAATGTTATATCTTTGAAGCCTAAGTGTAATTGTTTTTTACCTTTTTCTTAGAAATGAATAATTATGAATATATATTTTACATCTCACACATAATGGTGATGATGAAAACCTTTAAAAGTGCCTTGGAACAGATGGTAGTTTTAGAACAAAACAGACCAATTAGCTGTCAAATCCAGCTACCCGTAGGATGAAAAACAGAGTCAGTTCTCAGGTAGTGCTAAGAAAAGCTCCCACTTATTCTAATACCTTAAGATATGAATTCTTTTGTAAAAATTTTGCTATGGGAAGAACTATGACAGCTCACTGTTATTGAAGGTCACAAACTGGAAGAAAAAAAAAAGGCTTCCCTTATCAAATGATATAAAACCTAATTCAAACTGATGCCATTGATTCCAGACCAAATGGTGCAAATTTCTAAGGTTTTCCAAATATGCATTATTTTCCTGTCCCCACTTGCAGAAACGTTTTATCTCTTTATCTTCTTGTTAACCATAAGGAGGAAGAGCTAATCTCCTATTTTACAAAAGTAGAGCTTTCTTCACAGATACAGAGAACAAACTAGTGGTTACCAGTGGAGATAGGGAAGGGGATTAAGAGGTACAAACTATTAGGTATAAAATAAGCTACAAGGATATATTGTACAACACACCAATATAGCCAATATTTTACAATAACTATAAATGGAGTATAATCTTTAAAAATTGCAAATCACTGTATTGTACACTTGTAACTTATATTATATTGTACCTCAACTATACTTCAATTAAAAAAAGAAAAGAAAAATACCAGTAAAAAGTAGCAGAGTTTTCTAGAACTGGAGAAACCTTAGAAGTCATTACAGATGAAGCAAATGACTTGTCTGAGGTCAGACAGCAGTTCAGAGTCAGAGCAGTCACCAGAAGACAAGTGGCCTCTCCAGCATCTTTCCACTACCTTGCTTCACTGCTAAGAAGTTACTTCCTAAAGGACTGTTTCTATAAATAGTCACTCGTATCAGATTTTCTTATATGTATATTCATGTGGATCCACTAAATGATTCGATAAAAGATTTTTAGAGAACATTTTACGTGACCACAAACAGTTTTCAAGATAAATATATTTATGGGTGTCCTGCTGTACTCGATAGATATAGCAGGGTTCTTTGTACAGCCCAGAATACGGGGTCTACAGATAGCTGGAAGAAGTTTAATTTAATAGCTAAAGCTTAAATGCCTATTTACTAAGCCATCAAATCTGTGTTTAAATAACTGAATCCATGATTTTACATGAGGATGAATTGAACTGTCTATTAGCCCTAATACAGGTCAGTCAAGAATCAAAACAGAAATACAGGCATCGAAATCATAAGAAAAAGAAAACATACGAATGAGCAAAGCAGATTTAAAGAATCTGAAAACGTCTATTATTCATGAGGTGGGAGAGTATGTTAAATTAATTTAATAAAAATCGCAATTATTTGCACTCTGGAAATCATCACAGTTACCCAATCCATGTTTGTTCTGTTCTCTACTTTTATACAGTTTTCAGATTAGTTTGTCCTCATATCCTTCCCACAAAATAAAGTAACAATCCTGATATTAGAACTAGAGGAATACTAGAATCCTGATTCTAAAATACTAGCGGGTATTCTGCTATCACTGGTGTCTTTTCTTCCTGTTACATAATTTTCTTCTTTTTAATCTTTTGGTTTCTTTATAAACTCAAGGTCAGTTTTTACGTGTTCACTCTTTCAGAGGAGTAATGTCTTTTTGGTATGGCTTACATACTTGGTGTTAAAGAGGGAGTCCCTCAAATTGTAAAATTGAGGAGAAAAGCAAGGCTGAACTAAAATGATCCACCATGAGCACATTTTGAGGCCCTGTTCTGTGTGAACCATCTGCCTTATTTGCGACTCCTTTAAAAAAAATTTATAATATTGTGTTTAATTTCTGCTGAACAGCAAAGTTATATTATTTTTCATATTCTTTTCCATTATGGTTTATCACAGATATTCAATACAGTTCCCTGTGCTATACAGTAGGACCTTATTGTTTATCTATCCTATATATGATAGTTTGCATCTGCTAATCCCAAACTCCCAGTCCATCCCTCCCCCACCCCCTACCCTTGGCAACCACAAGTCTGTTCTCTGTGTCTGTAAGTCTATTTTTGTTTCATAGATACATTCATCTGTGTAAATTAGATTCCACATATAAGTGATATCATATGGTATTTGTCTTTCTCTTTCTGACTTAACTTTGCTTAGTATGATCATCTCTGGGTCCATCCATGTTGCTGCAAATGTCATTATTTCTTTCTTTTAAATGGCTGAGTAATATTCCATTGTATATAGATACCACATCTTCTTTATCCATTCATCTGTTGATGGACGTTTAGGTTGTTTCCACATCTTGGCTATTGTAAATTGTGCTTATTTGCCACTCTTTTTATGTGACCTTGTATTGGTCTTTTTTAATTTAAATTTTTATTGGAGTATAGTTGATTTACAATGTTGTGTTAGTTTCAGGTGTACAGCAAAGTGAATCAGTTATACATATATCCACTCTTTTTTTAAAGATTCTTTTCCCATTCAGGCCATTACAGAGTACTGAGTAGACTTCCCTGTGCTATACAGTAGGTTTTTATTAGTTACCTGTTTTATATATAGTAGTGTGCATATGGCAATCCCAATCTCCCAATTTGTCCCTCCCCCCTTATCCCCTGGTAACCATCAGTTTGTTTTCTCATCCGCAACTCTACTTCTGTTTGGTAAATAAGTTCATTTGTACCCTAATTTTTTTTTTAGATTCCACATATAAACGATATCATATATTTGTCTTTCTGTGTCTGACTTACTTCACTCAGTATGACAATCTGTAGGTCCATCCATGTTGCTACAAATGGCATTATTTTGTTCTTCTTTATGGCTGAGGAATATTCCATTGTATATATGTACCATTCCTCTGTTGATGGACATTTAGGTTGTTTCTATGTCTTGGCTATTGTAAATGGTGCTTATTTGCCATTCTTTTTATGTGACCTTGTATTGGTCTTTACATTTCAATAGTATCTCAACATTTGTCCTTTAGTCTTTACCGTAAGAGTCCCTCTAGCTCAAGATTTCTGTAATAAATCACAGTCATAGTTCTTGCTTTCAATAAATTTACTGTCAAGTTAGAGCAAAGATGTGCTGGATTGCAATATGGGACACAGGTTTTGCAAAAATCTGAGAAAACAGAGACCAGTCAGAGCTGTGCAATCGCCAAAGGGCACTTGAAGGGGATGAGATGCCCTTACAGGATGGGAAGAGGAAGGGCTTCCAAGTAATGGACAATACGAGTTACAAGCCAAAGTTTTGAGAACTAGTTTCAAGAACCAAAGATGTGTGTTGGAAAGTGTGTGCGTGAGTGAGGAACGATGCGCTGAGCCTGAAGATGCTCTTCGGTCAATTTTCAGCTAGGCCAAGAGCCCCAATCTCCAGCATCACCCATGACTCGGTTTACCTGTTCTATCCAAGAGTGCCCACGGACTTAAGGTGATGTCCAGTCCATGAGATTCTAACTTCTCATTGGCACAGCGAGAATCTATGGCATCAAATAGAATTTTGTTTAGCCAAATTCTAACACCAATCCAGTGCTCCCTCTGGAAAGTCTATTTATTTAAATGAACTCATTTAAAACGTTCAAAATTGAAATTACATGACAAATTGGATGGGATTTCATAGACAAAATTTGCAAAACTCTGTATCTCTACTAACTCTTTTGAAAATGGGCAATTTAGAATTTTTTAAGCATGAAACTGTCACCAAAATTAAAACTGTATATTGAATTTTATAAAAAGGGATTTTTCTCAAGGAAAAATGAACATGTACAAAGTGCACTAAAGATTAACTGCCCAGAAAAACAATTCGAAACAAAGCTTACTTATTGTCTGCCTCTTCTTGGATATTGAACTTCTCTCCACAAAGAACTGGTTTGTTCCTTTGGCAGACAAGTCAGTTGTGCATTTTACTGACAGGGCAGAAAATAGAGTCTACCACCCAATTTGAAATGAGCTGCATTCGACAACCCAATGGAGAGCTCACTTCTTTTTGTTTGCCTGCAGGAGGGTGTCAGGGGGCCTAAGGTGGGACGTTCTGTCTGTGTTTGGACCTCACCAGTTGCCTTAGCTTTGGACTTTCAACAGTGAATTCTGCGTGCTGAGGGCCACGTCACAAATCCAGATCATTAATTACTTCCTAGGTTGGGTGGAAATGCAATCCCACTATTAGAAAAAAAAGTCATTCAGTGCTTTGTTCCAACTGACACAAGGCAATCTCACTTTTGTCACCCTGGTCTTTCCCACAGATCAAGAGATGGGGAGATGTCCACCTAGCTTTTTCCAACCAGTAGATCTGAACTCTTTGCAATCTGAGGCATATGATTTGAAAATTTTCACCTACTTCTTATAAATAAAGAAGCTAGATCTTCCTGATAAGTCAGAAATAGTTTTCTAAAAGGTATACTGATAGACTTCTCTCTGTTTTGAAACTATGGAATACATTTCTTAGTTTTGGTAGATTTTTATTTCTTGCTGAAGAACTTCTGCTGTTACCTGTCAGATCAGCAGGATAGGTATGGGGGGATGAACCCCAGACATGGGGGCTGGAGCCTTGGGTGGGAATCCAAGGCTCTCCTGAGTTAGGGGCACCTGCATGATGCAGACGGTGCTGTTCCCCACCATGATGTAGCCACAACCCGCCTCTCCACTCCTGCGTACTCTCTACCCCAGGTGGGAGGCCAAGTAGTATCCGATTGTCAAGTTAGGGACGAGCATCCTCCAAGATCATTTTATCAGTAATACAATTGCCGGACTTCACTGGTTCCCAGTGTGGGATGGGAAAAAGTGGAGGAGGTTATTTCTCTATCCTTATTCAGAAAGACCTAGCATGGTCCCTGGAACCTCACTGGACTTTAGTCAATTTTTGCTTAAAAGTAATGAAAGTAGAGAGAGTGGATCTAGTAGAAAAAAGCCAAGGAGGTTGAGTGTGAAGATTATAAATAGGTGCTGGAAGCAGTTGATGTGGCTTCCAACTCCCCAAGATAGATCATTAACATTCAAATAGAAAACAGCAGTCTTTCTCCCTGTGGGAAGTTCAGGAGAGAACGTTCACCCTTAGGAGTTCCAGAACACACCACTGTTCTGAGTCGTGGGTGTCAGCCAACGCTGGAGGAATCCTCAAAGCAGCCTCCGCCCCTACCCCCATCCCCGGTTCATTTGTTGACTTAGAACAAATGGAGAGGTCTGCCAGCTCAGTGTTCAGGTTTTAAATCAAAGAGTTTGGGAGATAGCAAGATAAAGGGCCTGATTCCATTTCAGTTTCTTTCTCTTTTAAAAATAATAAGGTTCAGAAACACAGTGACCCC
Organism: Physeter macrocephalus; assembly: GCF_002837175.3. NCBI lineage: Eukaryota > Metazoa > Chordata > Mammalia > Artiodactyla > Physeteridae > Physeter > Physeter macrocephalus. The sequence continues at coordinate 6,900,754 of NC_041224.1, read as the reverse complement.
AAAGCAGGGGCTGGACGAAGTCCATCTGGTTTCCAGGCCTTGATGTGGGAAGAAAAGACACGGCACAGACCATTAATCTCTATCCCAAGAAGGAAGGCGATGTACAAAAAATACGGCTCATTAACCAAAATGGAGACTTTTATTTTTGCTCTTTGGGGAAAATTTTGAGAAGCCGTTGATGGTAAGGGGGGGCCTCTACCTGGCCATGGAACCGAACTGCGGAGGTGTTGGTGAGAGCATGGCTACCTGAGAGAGAGCGGGGCTCAGAGACGAGCATCTGTCTCCTAGAAACTTGAACGGTAGGCACCTCTGTGCTCCCGCCTCCTCTGGCTGGGGAACCTTCGTGGAACATCAGGGATGAGGGCTGTGAAATGTGGATGCTCCTTCCATATTAGTTTAGTCGCTGCTAATGGCTGTCCAGGGACAGCGTTCACTGGACAGTTGTTTCCTAGGAGACGGGCTGGCCACCGCCATTTTTGTAGCCAGTGATGCCGCTTGATTTATCCAAGGGGGTGAGGAGTCACTGTAGGTGAGTTCATGACTCAGAAGAGAACAGCAGATGCCAGCTGTCCAGCGAACAGCAAGGCTCTTCTGTATTTGGAGGCTTTTAAAGTACACACACACAATCACACACTCACAATCTCATCAACTCTGCTGTATGAAAGCTATTCACAATTCACAAAAACGTGATTGTGTCAGATTAAATTCAAAATGCGTTTTGTTCCCAATTTTGTTTATGAAAATGGTCCACCTAATGTCTGTGTCCCACTAGTGAACATCAGTGCTCTGTAACCTGGTTATTCTCACCTTCTCAACCTAATGGGCGCTTATCTAACTAAGTGTCTATCATCCTTCATTGAGGGGGTATCACCCAAAAAGCTGGAGAGCCCAGCCATGGGATAAAGGTGTTCTGTATATTCCTTTGTGTGCCCATAATTTAACTAAAAATACTCCGAGTACTTCAAGGTCCCAAACTCATCGTGGACACGACCTACTTCCTTGCTGATTGCTTGAGTCACTTTTAGGAGAAATATTTGCCCAGGTGACAGGCAGCCACGGGCGTGGGGGGTGGGGGGGGGTGGATAAAAGAGGTGGTTAAGAGAAGAAAGATGTGAACCTTGTAGATTTTTCCCTTACCTACTCCTGAACCCCTTTCCATACTCAGCCAAAGGTCCCATCAAACCATAAGCAGTCAAGGTCAAGGCGTCGAAGGGAAGGAGGTGCAGCCAGGCCTCCAGGCAGGGCTGTCCTCACAGGGCGGAGGATGGTCTGTGCTAATTCGCATGCTATTGATTTATCGAGATCGAGGGAGGGAAAGGGAGACAAGCTCAGCAAGATTAGAAACGTCCTGATGCAGACCCAGCCTCAGAAAACCTGAGCGTTGGCCTCACAGCCAGGCCGGGCCCGCTCACTAATCTTCTGGGTCTGACTTCCCTGGACCACAGGGCCAGAGGCATCTCTCCATCCTCACGGCTAAACAAACCCCTTAAAGCCCTGGAGGATGAACAGTAGGGTGACTTAAAGGCAGCTGACTGGCCCATTTGTGAGAAGCTCTGTCTGCAGTATGATTTGGCATAATTAAAGGATCACTAAACAAAGCTAAGAAAAAACGTCTCAAAAATAGATGTGATTCTGGATGAGATTCTAATGGCATAACGGGCTTTCTGTTTAAATTTATCTTTAAAGGGAGCTCCTGTCAGAGCAGGGCTTCCAGGATGGTTAAAGCTGGCAGCGCGAGCACGTGGTGACTGACGTCAGAACTTCGCGGAGGGGCGTAGGACTTAGGGAGGGGAAAGACGTGAAAAGATGACTTTAGCAGCTATTGAATTTCCTCGGGGTGGCGGTTACTATATTTTAAACTCTCTTCAAGTTCTTTAACGTCTGTCTACTTTAGGGCTAAACCCTGTTTTCTCCGACACACAGGGATCGCCTGGAAAAAGAAAGAAGAGTGGAGCATGGGAAAGGGGGGGTGAGGGGAGGAGGTGAGCCCTGGGTTGTTGTCTGCGGGGATCCAAGCAAGCCCTGGGCAGTGGGGGGCAAGCATTTACGTGGCAGGGCCCAGCTGCAGCTCCTAGCACACGGCGGCAGGCCAGGCAGGGCGGCTGGGGGCTTCCATAGCTGTCCAAGGCATCGCAGCCACCGGACCCTCCCCATCCATCCAAACAAGAGCCAGCAGGCCGAAAGGTCCCAGCTTACCACACCTGGGGCCAGAAGCCCCCGAGGGCTCGCAGGGATGCCTGCCCTCGTGGACGACATCCCAGGCAGAGGCCGCCCCTCCCAGCACGCAGCCCAGCGCTGTATGCCACACGGTCCCCGAAGCGGCTTAGAAGCTTCGAGAAGGAAGCATTTCCCTCCCTCGGGCAGCATTAATAGTAGCACCTGAGCCAGGATGTTGGCTGCCAGGCATTTGCTGCTTGAATGCTCCTGGTTTGACTGTTTGTGAACAAACCCCCGAGCCTGTGACACGTGATCACTTGTTCTCCCGCTAAGGCGCAGAGTGGGATTAGCCTGGGAGCCGGGTGTGGGGCGAGAGCGAGCCGTGTGGCTGGTGAAATGAGCTCAGCTTATGGCTTAGCGTCTACATTTCAATGAGGTTTTGCTCTTTCTCTGCTCAGCACCTCTGTGAGTTGCTAGAAACAGAAAGTGTTCTGTTGTGGGAGAGTGTTCATAAAGAGAGAGAACTTACATGGATTTTGAAAGAGAAAAGGATGCAGAATGCTCCAAATAAGCCATGGGTTTTAGCCAGAAAATAGAAATTTTGGATAAATTTGAAAATAGCGGAAAGGATATACTATAGACGGATTCAAAATCTGCAGATATGCCAGGGTCCTGGATGTTGAGTCTACGGTCCTTTCCGATATCGAGATGTGAAGGAGCTGTGCTCTCCGTGTAGTTCCTGAGACCAAGTAATGAAAGGAATCTACCTTCAGCCAAAACTAAGTATCACTCAAGCTAGGCGTGGTTTAAACTTTGATAAAACCCAGTCTTCTAGTTTTGCCACGTGGATCCCAATGGCATACTCTCTCTGTGACAAGTTTCTGGTGTCCACGTATTGAAAGTCGTTTACAAGCTCGTTGTTTCCCACATCTGGGCACCCTCGTCAGTTTGGATAATTTGGAACCGGCATGTCAGTGAAATCAGTGGTACATTCAAGCTGCCTTGGAGAGGTGGGTGAGGCAGAGGCCCCGAGCTGGCCCCCTTGAGGACAGCAGAACAGAGAGAGACTGAGGGTTTTCTGAGCCAACCATGAGGACCTGCTTATAGGATGGCTTGGTGCTTGCGTCCCCGAGCCACTGCAAATGTGTCCTGAACTCCAGACCCTTGGATTATCAGGACAGCACCCTAACTCTAGATGGCAGCACCGAAGTCAAGGGAACCCCGGGGAGACAGAGTGTAGCTTAGAGATTCAGCAGGTTTCTGGAGGTCAAGTTTCATTAGCAGGCATCTCCAAAGTAAACTCTAAACTCTTTGGTTTTGTAGAATATTGGTTTATTTGCTATCGCTTGCAGTAATGAAGCCCTCACCTGAGAGCTTGGGCATCTTGTTAGAAAGAGCTGGGGACCCCGTAGGGTTCTGTCTTTCTCGCCCAGCACTTTGCTGGGCCCCTGAGGACTTGCTGAGTGTGTGATGGTTTCCGCCACAGGAAAGGAAGGAGTGTGATATTTCTTTCGGGAAAGCTCTAGGAAGTCATAGGGAACTCGCCTCCCTGCTTTGTCATTTCTTGTACTGAAGTCAAGATGAAGCTTCAGGAACTGTGTTCTGGGGACCACTGTGAAATACGGCCGTGGGGTCACCGTCACTGTGTGAGGGGCCACGTGGAATAGACACCTTCACATTGGAGGCAGAGGACCCTTACCACTGCCTGCGTCCCCTGTGTAGCCCTCGGGGAGGTGGATGGTGTTCTTAGGGAAAGAAATCTCTTCTCCTGCTCGGGATTAACAAGCACCTGCCTTTGTAAAGGGCAGCCACGCGCCCCCAGGGTTTTTCTTCTTTGCCCACGCACTTCACAGACTCAGCCCGCCGGTTCTCTGTCACCCTCATCACCCCGTCTCCTGCCTGGCTTTCTCTGCCCCCGATCTCCCTGAGGCGTGGCGTGGTTTCCCATCTTTTCCTCCTCCCACACTCTCTCTGCAACAAGCATACTGAGTACCCTCGTTGGGGAGAGCAAAAAAGAACATCCTGTTCTCACCAGAAATGAGTTACATTCAAATGGTCTAAGTAGGATGTTTGACCCGGGGATGCAGATCTCAGTCTGGGGTGGGTTCAGGCTGGTCTGGCTGAGCCCTTTTCATCCCTTTAACCTTTTCCCTAGTATTGCCTGTGGCCCAGGGCCAAACTGGATGCCCATCCTCCGTGCCCTGGAACTCTGGCTCTTGCCGTGGTACACACTCCCATTTTTTCTCTCCTGCCTTGAACTTGCAGTTCCCAATTTTGCCCCTGAGGGATAAACCATGGCTCTCATCTCTTGGAGTTAGTTTCTGATGCCTGACTAATTTCTTTACTTCTAGTATTGCTGATAGATACTCACTAGTCAATGATTAAAGCTGATCCTATTCCTGGGTGAATCATGACTATTGCTCTAAATTAAGTCCTGGGCAGCCTTACCAGTGGCCCCGTGACCTCAGTAATGGGTGCCAGTGTCCTGGGTGCCTTGTCTGCATTGCCTCACCTCTAACCAGAGCCTATAGCCTGCCCCCCCGCCATTTTACCCCATTTCTAAGCTTACATCCTCGTCTCACCCACCATAACTTAGAATTTTTGCTTGGAAGTGTACATTTAGTTCTCCACTCATTTACACTTCACCTGTCCTGGTTTCATAGCATTTATCCTGCTGTGTTTTAAGTACAGGCAGACCTCAGAGATGTTGTGGGTTCGGTTCCAGACCAGCACAATAAAGTGAATATCATACTAAAGCAAGTCTCAGGAATTTTTTGGTTTCCCACCGCATATAGAAGTTATGTTTACACTACACTGCAGTCTATTAAGTGTGCAATAGCATTATGTCTTTTAAAAAACAACGTACATACGTTAACTTAAAAATATTGCTAAAAAATGCTAACCACCAGCTGAGCCTTCAGCGAGTTGTCATCTCTTTGCTGGTGGAGGGTTTGAAATACTGTGACAGTTATCAAAATGTGACACAGAGACATGAAGTGAGCAAATGCTGTTAGAAAAATGGCGCCGATAGACTTGCTCAATGCAGGGTTGCCACAAACCTTCAATTTGTAAAATATGCAATATCTGTGAAGCACAATACAAGAAGGTATGCCTGTATTTGCTTATCCGTTGGTCTCCTAGGCCAGACTACAAGCTCCTCTTGGGCAAGAACTGCATCTCACTCATCTTTGGATGACAAGACAGGTGCTCAGAAAATACTTACAAACCATTGGGGTTAGCAGCTGAGGTTCTCAAGGGGAGAGAGACCTTACAGAATCCTCCAACCTCAGCCCCGCTGCAGAGGAGAAAAGGGAACCCTCCTACACTGTTGGTGGGAATGTAAATTGGTGCAGCCACTATGGAAAATAGTATGGAGGGTCCTAAAAAACTAAAAGTAGAGTTGCCATATGATTCAGCAATCCCACACCTGGGCATATATCTGGACAAAAATATAATTCAAAAAGATACATATGACCCCTATATTCATAGCAACACTATTCACAAGAGCCAAGACATGGAAACAACCTAAATGTCCATCGACAGATAAAGAAGATGTCGTGTATATATACAATGGAATATTACTCAGCCATAAAAAAGAAGGAAATAATGCCATTTGCTGCAATATGGATGGACCTAGAGATTATCATACTAAGTGAAATAAGTCAGAAAGAGAAAGACAAATACCATATAATATCACTTATACGTGGAATCTAATATACACAGATGAATGTATCTATGAAACAAAAACAGACTTATAGACATAGAGAACAGACTTGTGGTGGCCAAGGGAGAGGAGGGTCAGTGCAGGGATGGATTGGAGTTTGGGGTTAGCAGATGCAAAGTATTGTCTATAGGATGGATAAACAACAAAGTCCTACTGTGTAGCACAGGGAACTATATTCAATATCCTGTGATAAACCATAATGGAAAAGAATTTTTAAAAAGAACAAATGACTGAATTAGCAAGAGACAGGCTGTTCCCATTCACCCCAGAGACTTTCTGTAGTTCTGTTTGTCTGTTTCTATTTGCTTATTTGTTCCTTTTTAAACAGAGTGGAATTCTCTCTGAAACTCAGGTCATGTTGAGTCAGCTGACCACAACAGTCAGAAAAAAATTTGCTGTGTTCCACATGTTTTTTCATTGTCAGTAAAAGCCAAAGTTCAAAGCACACAAACCATACCATCACCAGAGGAATGAGAGGGCATAGAAGCTTCCAGAGAGATGCAATCATCTTGGACCGTTAAAGCCTCCTCTCCCCATCACTCTGCTTTGCTGTGTCTTCCTGACCCATCTCCCCAGACTTCCTCACCTCCAGAAGTGCCAGGAGACAGAGGTCTGTGCATCTGAGAGCAGAGGGTGGGGGCCGGCGCTGGGGGAATGCAACGTCACGGGACATAGAGCTGTACTCCTGCTACGCCCCACCTCCTGAGCCTCAGTTTCTTCCTCTGTAAGATGTGGGAGATGCCACCCACCTTACAGAGTCGTTACAGGGATGAGTGATGTCTAAGTGCTATTATTATTGTGACGATTATGGAAACCTCTAGGCTCAGACGACATTCTCAAGCTGGCACATCATGAAAATCAAGGAATCGCTCATGCATTATTCATCACACCTTGACATGATTTTCATATAACATTCAGCCGGAATATCTTCGATCTGTTTCTTGTTTCATTTGTGGTTCTGAGCCCAGAACACAGGATAACTAGCTCACCAGTTCAATAAGCTGATTTTTTTTTTTCCTCAGAAAATGAACATCTGTTTGTGCCAAGGTCTCAGGTTCCTGAAATACCTGGTTTTCTGAGGTTGAGGTATGGACTGAGGAAGGCTCAGGTGGTGTCTTGGAATTTCTCAACTAGGTTATTAAGGCTGCATGACACGTACGCGACAGGTATCTATTTGGAGTCACCGTGGGAAGGTGAATCAAGCTCAGATTTTCCAGGAAGCAACTGTTGAATTTTAATTAGCTTTGAGTCCATTTCTCTGCTGGAAATAGCAGATCCCTGAGTACTTTTTCAATAGCCTTCCGGTAATTATAACAATTCCGAAAGGAATAATTTACACAATGTATTTTTGTACGCTTAGAGGAACGAGAAAGGCTGGTACACGCCTGGAGTTACTGTCAGAGAGACGTTTAAAAAATATGGATGACAATAGCGTACACCATCTGGCTCGTGGTCTCCACCAGCACTCTGGGACGGTGCTGTGCCGTTGAACTTCCTGGGATAACACCAGCATTCAGATCTGTGCTGTCTCATGTAGTGGGCACTGGCCACACACGGCCATCAGGCCCTTGAAATGTGGCCAGTGTGACTAAGACCTGATTTTTTAACTTTATTTCATTTAAACGAATTGAGATTTAAATAGCGCTCATGAGCAGTGGCCACCATATTGGATAGTGCAGCTCGAAGGCACCAGTTGGAGCTCCCTGTAGCCGCCCCACCATTTGGAGCTCCACTGGGGCAGAGGAGGAAACCCACAGGGCGCCCGCGGAGCCACAGGGCCCATGAACTTCAGCTCAGCTGAAGCCTCTCGATTGGGTTCTCTGGTTTCTTATCCCACAACAGATTGGAAGCATCCAATGAGAGAGAGAGAGGCAGACATGATGGAAAGGAAAAGTTGAACTCCTTTTCAAAAGAGAAAAGAGAAAAATAGTCTAAGATCACTGAACATAGGACAAGCAGGCTTTATACCTCAAGAGTATGGTATTTGGTGCCTTGGACCATCGAGCAAATGTTAAGAGTTCAGGAACATAAGAAAGGACAAGAGAGAATAAGAGCAACCCTCATCCAGACCTTTGTCCATCAAAGGTGGTGAAAATATAAACGGTTTGGGCACATAAATTGGTGAGTACAGAACTGGTTATCTGGAGAGTCCAGCTCTTGGTCACATCCCGTCCCTCCTACAAGCAAGAGATGTCCTGTGATGTGCTACTTCTCTTGGGATGAAAGCAAATAAGTAAGTACCATGACCCTCTGGCCTGCCTGATGGAGCTTTCCCACCACCCTGCCTCAGTTGACCCCATTTCTCCTGACTCTCTGCTCCCCAGCGGTGCTGATCTTCCTTCTGTTTCTAGAAGGTGCCATGATCCTTCCTCCAGAGGACTTTGTGTGCTCTGTCCCCTCTCTCTAGAAGGATCCTTCCACCCGGCCTCACCCCTCTCCCCCTTCGGATCCCAGCTCAAATGCCCCTGCGTGGAAAGCCTGCTTACACGTCCACTCCTTCTCACCCCATCTGGACCCGGTTCCTTTGTTATTCACGCTTCCACATGAACTCCTTGGGCCAACACCTACTTGAATATATATATATATATTCCTCAGTGAGATTATCTGCTTTATTCATTTGTAAACTCCAAGAAAGCAGGGTTTGTGTTTGGCCTGATTCTTTTGCCTTTGTGTCTTCAGTGCCTTCTTGATATTCGAGAAATGCTAAATGAGAGAATGAATGAGTTCTGGTGTGTTTCTAAGACAATTTTCAGCATGCCAAGTGTCCTCCAATTCCTAACACTTTCACATCTTTTTATAAAGTCCCTTAGTCTCTGGGATGACTCATCTCCTCTGTAAGAGCCATTTCAAAGTTCTTACCATCCCATAACTTTTTGTCATGAAATCTTAGCCTTAAAATTCCACCCACTTCACCCTTATTTGCTCCACTGACTACAGTCACCCCCAAACTTCCTGTTTCCTTTAAACCATTCATTCTCCTGTTGGCAAGCTGGATGGTTCTTGCCATCTGTGGCTCTTTCCTCAGCAATGCAATTTTCTTGATTTTTTTTTTTCACTGTTTCTTTCACTTGATTTCCCTGATAGCCTTTGAACTCCTAGCTTACCTTCTCTCCGGCAGGATAGCTGCATTGTCTTTTGAGATTTTTAATTTATGCTCCATGAAATCTTTTTCTATCATCTCTTCCATGGACTTCCTCTAAATTTGCAATCTTTCTATTCCTTATGCTTTCCCTTTTAAAGAAAAGTATTCAAAAGTGGGGGAAATGAAACCTACTCTTATTCCCAACTCTTCTTACCTCTGAAACATAAAACATTACAAAATTTCTAAAACCTTTAGAGGTTCCCACCTTCTCATTTTCTGTCTGATTTCATTTTTTTTCTAAACAAATCAGGAGTAAAAAACTCCCATTAACCCTATGCCCCCCTCCCTAAACCTCAGTTATGCCTCAGGCTTCATTCTCTTTTGTAGAATGCGCTTTCTTCTTTGCTTAAATGATTTTCCCTCTCTAGTAGACCTTATTTAGTACCATATTCTTGATATAAATTTCAATTCTCTTTAGTATTTTGATCCATTATTATGTACCAGGCACTGTGCTAAGGAAACAGTAATGAATACGATGAAAGAAAAATCCTTACCCTTGTGGAGATTACATTTTACGGGGAGAGGTATAATAAGCATAATGACATATATAATTTTAGATAGTGGTAAACTCTACAAATAATGCTATATAATAAATGCTATCTATAACAAAAGAATCTGAATTTATAACTCCTAGCCTACAGGACTGTTGTGAGCTAATCACATGTGACCTAATGTATACATAATGTATAGAGGAAGATTCATTATTCTTTTTTTTTTTTTTTATCAGAGAAGAGAGGATTTGTCACCTGCAGCAAGGAGAGGCTTCATTATTCTTGATGGAAGTCGTGACTGTTTTTTAAGCACAGAGTCCTGCCATAAATGTATTAAAAATCTTATCATTATTATTTTTTTTAATGAAAGGGAAGATTATTCACCCATTCGCTCAAGAGGTTTTTATGGGGTGTCTTTTGTGGCTGAGGTACTAACATACATGCCAAGTGTTGCCACGAAGAAGAGAAAATCTGCGACATTCTGCCTTTGAAAGCAGCACTGAAATAACAAGCAGTCTCACGGTGGCCTTTGCCCGAGGAAGGCCACTAGGGGCAGAGGGTGAGCTGATGCATTATCCTCAGACTCTACTCTGGGAGACTCACCTCCCACCCAGCCCACTTCCCATGGCTCGAGATGGCAGAGCCCTGGCTGTTCTTTCGCTATAGTGTTTAAAGGTGCTTTAGAAGGATAGCAAGGCCAATAACTCAGATTGACGGGCTTAGAGTTGGAAGGAACTTCATGTGCCATTTGTCTATTTCACAGATGAGAAAATATATGTAAAAACATATATAAACACACACATAAGCACATATATATATATATACATACATATCCGTTCTTTTGATCCCAGACAATCCCTTTCTCTACTGTTACTTTAATGACCTTCTTTTTTTAAATTTAATTTTTATTTTATATTGGGACATAGTTGATTTACAATGTTGTGTTAGTTTCGGGGGTACAGCAAAGTGATTCAGTTATATATATATATATATATATATATATATATATATATATATATATTCTTTTAGATCCTTTTCCATTATAGGTTATTACAATATACTGAGTAGAATTCCCTGTGCTCTACAGCAGGTCCTTGTTAATTATCTATTTTATATATAGTAGTATGCATATGCTAATCCCAACCTCCTAATTTATCCACCCCCCAACCTTTCCCCTTTGGTAACCATAAGCTTATAATGACCTTCTGAGCAAAAACATTCTGAGAGTCAACTTTCAATTCAATTCAACCAACCTTTTCTGTTTGGTTACGTGCAGAATTGCTTGCAAAGCACAATAGGAGACGTAAAAATGAACAAAGCCTTGTTTCCTTGTTCAAGGAGTTTGCTCCATAACACGGGAGATATCATTCACACTGGTAAGTGATACGTAACAGCACAGAACAAGTAGCATGGACCAAAGGAGATGAACTCCAGTTTAAATCATCCTGCAGGGAACTAGCCCACATGAGGAATGAGGGGTCAGAAGCTGGTTCCCAGAGGCTGGTCCTGGGGTGCAGGGCTCACAAGGCTGGAGAGGGTGGTAGGTGGAAGAGAGAGTGAAGTGCCTTCATGAGGGGCTTCCCAGGCCATGCAAAGGGAGTTTGAACTTGATTCAGTCAAGGTTTTGAGCGGAGGAGTAACTTCATCACAACCGTGTCTTAAGATGCAACTTCCAGGAGAGAGAAGAGAGGCAGGTTGGCATTCGTTTGGCTGGAAAAATGGCAGCTCGATTCTGTGATTCACAAGTTTCCCATGATAATGATAGTTCATGTTGAATGTTCATTGCAGCACTATTTACAATAGCCAGGACATGGAAGCAACCTAAATGCCCATCAAGAGATGAATGGATAAAGAAGATGTGGCACATTATGTACAATGGAATATTACTCAGCCATAAAAGGGACCGAAATTGAGTTATTTGTAGCGAGGTGGATGGACCTAGAGACTGTCATACAGAGTGAAGTAAGTCAGAAAGAGAAAAACAAATACCCTATGCTAACACATATATACGGAATCTAAGGGAAAAAAAATGGTTCTGATGAACCTAGGGGCAGGACAGGAATAAAGACGCAGATGTAGAGAATGGACTTGAGGATATGGGGAGGGGAAGGGTAAGCTGGGACGAAGTGAGAGAGTGGCATGGACATATATACACCACCAAACGTAAAATAGATAGCTAGTGGGAAGCAGCCGCATAGCACAGGGTGATCAGCTCGGTGGTTTGTGACCACCTAGAGGGGTGGGATAGGGAGGGTGAGAGGGAGACGCAAGAGGGAGGGGATATGGGGATATATGTATACGTATAGCAGATTCACTTTGTTACGCAGCAGAAACTAACACACCATTGTACAGCAATTATACTCCAATAAAGATATTTTTAAAAAATAATAGTTCTTGTTGATTGAGTGAGTGGAGAGCTTTGCATACATTAGCTCACTTAATTGTCACAACACTCCTCTGGGCTGGGAGCTTTTATTATTTTGATTTTAGGATGAGGGAAACTGAGGCTTTGAGAAGTTACACGCTAGAAAGGGGCAGACTGGGGGCCCAACCAGGTCGGTCCCATTCCTAAATCCACTCTCTCAACCGCGATGCTATATTGCCCTGCAATGCCAGCTGCAGTTGGCGATGATTTTGTGAAGGGGGTACAGAGGGGAGAGGTGAAAAGAATTGTTAGACACCCCTGCTCCGGCTGGTGTTGAAAAGGATGGTTAGAGGACAAAAGTGGAGCCTGCTCCTCACCAACCTGCACTGCAGGGGACGTTTAACCCCTGAGGGGTTCCTCCGGCCACTTTCCTGGCCCCGTTCCTCACCTTCTGTTTGCCTGCACTGAAATCCTCAGCGTAATTTTCATCTTAATTTAAGAAAATTAAGAATCAGGAAAGCAAGGCTCTTATAAAATAATCCCACGTCATATTTTTCAAGGCCTAATGCCAGGAGGGCAGTGGTTTTATTTGTATCACCTGCTCTTGTAAATGAGCCTGGACATTAATAGCCATGACTGCTCTACATAAATATAAAAGATCAAAGGGCGATTTTACTATTTACGTGCGCAAATCAGAACGGTGATTTTATATCATTCCTGTATCCTGAATTGGTTCGGCCCCAGCGTTAACCTTACGCTAAACTTTCTAATCATTTATTTCCTGGTGGCAACATCTAGGAAAAAACACACCACTCCCTTCAGGACAAAACATCTTATGGTACTAAAACTCCAATTCTTTATTTGTGTTTCACCCCAATTCCAGAACACTCAGATCTCTAGTTCTTGTCTCGAACTCAGTATAAAATAAGGCTCCCCTTTCCCCCGCTCCCAAATAGACTCTTTCCCCCAACTTCCTTTTATAGTTCATGGGGCCACCACTTTCCCAACCTTCCCAGTTCAAAATCTGAAGTGACCTTGATTGACACACCAGCCAGTCACAGAGTCTTGCCGATTTTTCCTTAAATATCCGCCTCGCATCTCCTTCTCCGACTCTGCCCTCCTCGCCGCTGCCTGGGCTCAGGATCTCTTTACCACAAACCTTGATTATCTCTCTGAGTACTGCTGCCCCAGCCTCTCGCCCCACAAGCCAAGGGGGTGGGCGGAATGCAGAGGGCACTCTACTGCTAAGGCCAAAGCACTGTTCTTTTTTTTTTTTTTTTTTTTAAAGCCAAAAAACAAGAAAACAATGCTTTGGCCTTAGCAGCGTCAGCCAGGGGTAAGGAGGGTGGAGAATGATGTCAGGGACTGGTGTGCAGACCAGCTTTGATGCTGCCCCACTGTTGAGCCACCCGCAGGAAAGGGAGGCTCTAGGTGCAAGGCTGGGGGAATAACCATAATTTGATCTTCAGTTATTCTGCAGATATATATTGTGTCCCCACAATACTGGATCCTGTCTTGGGCACAGAGATACAATAGTGAACAAAACAGAGTTCCTGTCCTCATGGAGCTTACTTAGTCACAGGAGGCGATAGATAGTAAATAAATAAAGAGGGAATGCTATAGGGAATGATAAGTCATAGGACTTATGTATAAAGAAATCAGAGCCAAATAAAGGGAATAAAAAGTGAATGGGACCAACGGCCAATAAACATTAAAAGCTACTCAATGTTATGAGGGAAATGGTAATCAAAGCCGTAAGGACCAACCAGGTCACACCCCCTAAGATGGCTACAATAACAAACACAGAAAGTAGCAAATGCTGGCAAGGAGGTGAAGAAATTGAGGATTTCATCCATTGCTGATGGGAATGTAAAACGGGGCAGCTGCTGTGGAAAAGAGTCTGGCAGGTCCTCGAAAAGTTAAACGACGCGTCACCCTATGACCCAGCGATTTCACTCCTACAGAGTCACCCAAGAGAACTGAAAACATGTGTTCAAACAAAAACTTGTACGTGACTGTACTGTTCACAGCGGCACGCTTCACAGTAGTCAAAGGGTGGAGACAACTCCAATGACCATCTAGTGATGACCGGATAGACAGAGTGGGCTCTGTACACTCAGCGGAATATCGCTCAGCCGCAAAAAGGAAGGACGTACTAATTCATGCCACGTCATGGAAGACCCTTAAAAACATCACGCTCAGTGAAAGAAGCCAGACACAAAGGCCACATATTGTACGATTCCATTTATAGGAAACATCCAGAACAGGCAAATCCATCGAGACTGACAGCATATCACTGGTCGTCAGGGGCTGGGGGCCTGGGGGAAATGGGGAAGGACTGCTTGGTGGGCGAGGGGCTTCCTTTGGGGATGATGAGAATGTTCAGGGACCAGACGGTGGTGATGGCTGCACAGCTCTGTGAACGTACTAAATACCACTTAATTGTACACTTCCAAAATGGTTAAAAAGGTGAATTTTACCACCATAAAAACAAGTGAATGGGGTGGTCCAGGGTTGCTCCTTGAGTAAAAGGGTCCAGGAAGCCTCTCAGCTGAGGGGTGATCTAGGCCAGCACCTGAAGCTGGAGGGTGTATAGTGACAGGGCAGAAAGCCTTCCAGGCTGGGGGCCGCAAAGCAACAGGACATGAGGGATGCATGTCCTGATGCCTGCCACACTCTGAGCGCTGGACTCGCACATCAGCTGCGGGAGATGGGCACTTAGTCCTCCCTCACGTGTGAAATGAGTGCTGCCGAGACAGTAAGAGAAGATGCGTGCCAAGTGCTTAACTTAGTACCTGGCACGTGGTGAGCTCTCAGGAATAGGGGTCGGATTATGTCTTCAACCTCACCTGCAATCTGAAGCTTGAAACTGAGCGCTTCATTTTGTAATATCTGATAATGTTGGGTAATTATTTAATGAATATAGGTAGGAGTCAAAATACATGATCAACACCAATGAGGGTATTTATATGTATTGGGATAACCTTCCCCCAAGCCTGGTGACTCTTCCGATACAAAGCATAGAGAATGCACTTGAGTCAGTGTTCGACTGACCAACGATTGATTGACTGTTGATTGATTGTTTTGGCTCTATCATCAAATAGGAGTGGAATCTTCTTCAAACTAAAACTTTAAAGGAAACAATGACCTCTGGGAGGAGGGGGAACAGAGAGAGAGAGAGAAAGAGAGAAACAGAGAGAGGTGGAGGGAGGGCGGGGAGAGAGAAAGAGAGAGAGAGGTGGAGAATTGGCAAATAAACACGTGGTCCTGCCAAGGGCAGCTATATTGAAAGATGTCATAGGCACAAATGTTTGCAAAAATAAAAAATAAAACAAGTTGTGCAAAGAAAGGTCTGGAGGAGTGGTGGTAAGTTTTGCCCAAAACTGGCTTCTGCACATAAATTCGTCTTTTGTCTCCAGAGACTGTAGTTGTCGGTGTTCAAAGAAATTGTTAACATGTTTTACAAAGAGATGGAAGGCAAATCTTTAATGTCCTATCACCGGAGAAAGGCATAAACTAGAAAATATGAAAACATGAGATAGTAGGCTAACATTTCACAACAATTTAGAAGTAGGATATAGATGGATGGAGAGATAGATAGATAGATAGATAGGTAGATAGATAGATAGAAAGATCATAGATAGATCATAGATAGACAGATAGATAGATATTCAATAGATCGATAGATGTAATGGTACCCACCTGCTTGAGGAGGAAGCAGTTACGGAAAGAGAGCCGGTTCAGTTTCATTTGATAAGAAGAGAAGATGTCAAGAGAGGGCTCGCACCCATGCCTGTGTGAGCTGGTCACATGACCAAGCAGCTGCACCAGAGGACGAATAAGACCAGCGGACCCTTGTTTCCCACCTTTCTGACCCGCACGCACCCAAAGGCATTTGGGCGGCTCCACCGAGGCACGAGGGGTCCTCAAACCCCCAGCCCTTTCTGCACAGAGAGAATCGCCCCTGCAATGTTCTCTCCCTAAGATCCTTGTTTCCCCACTTTATCCTCTTTCAGAGAAACAGACACAAGCCCTGTGCAACAGTCAAAAGCTAGGAAGCAGCTGGCTTCTCCCAGGGCCCACTGGCACAGTTTTCCCAATCATCTTTTCAGCAAATCAATGACAAAGGGAAGAAAATATTTACCTGAGGTTTCCGCTTTCCTCGTGAAAGTCTGAAATGGAATAATTACAAAGCAGCCCGATGCCTCTTCCCAGAGTGGTTGAAATCCCAAATCTGTCTCTGAGAGCAGCTCTGAGTTTGAGCTCTGAATAGAGGCTGTGTGTTATTTTAACCACAAGGTTTCTAGCCGGGAGGAGGAGAGATGGAAATGAGCTTGGCAAAAGCAGAGGCACGGCCACCTCAAATGAAATGAGCTCGCAGAGCTGATGGAACAGCTCGGGGACGTTCGAAGAACCCTCAAACCAACGTTTCCTGAACGAGAGGTGAAATAACTGTGGAACATTCCAGAGGAGTAAGATAAGACACTTACGGTCTTTTCTAAAAAAAGACACAGTGGTCCGCCCTGTCTGATACCGTGTGCAGGGAAGCCCCGCTCAGAGCCGGCCCGGGGAGCCCCGGGCCTGGACAGGAGCAAGTCACACCTGCAGACAGCCGTGCTCCACGCAGCAGGGAGCCTTCTGGGGGCTAAGGGATAGAAGGACCAAGGAGGGGGACCAAGCGTGATCTTTCGTGTAAAAGCAAAACCAGCATCCTGAGAACCCATAGCAGGTTATAGGGTAAGGGAGGAGCTCTTCTGGATTATGTTATTAGAGGAGATGAACGTGTGAGTGTGTGTGTGTGTGTGTGTGTGTGTGTGTGTGTCCGTCCCTCACTTCCCAAACATCTTAAAAAGCAAAGATCCAGCCTCAGCTTGGACCCCAGTTAGAGATCCTCCTCCTGCTCAGCATCTTGGCAAAGGCAAACGCCACCTTTGGACTTGGGGGAGGGGGCGGATTTATCGCACAACAGAATCAACAGCCCAAACCAGGGCCCCTGAGATGGCCAGCGGTCCTTTACTGCCAGCCCTCCGCAGAGGCCAAAGGGGGTTAACTCCGCTTTTGGAAAAACTCTGCAGTGCTTCCCTTCAGCAGGGTCGTAGCTCACTTTTACATAGAGGCTTTCATCTCAAAGGAGCTTGAGGTGCGTTTACACCAAAATATAAATTATCTTGTGGACAGTCGTCTCGGGGACAGAGAAATGGCCCAGCAGCCGCAGGCCGGGACACGGCCAGTCAGTTTGGAGCCACAGGTGGACAGCAGGCTGGGGCCAGGAGGGCCTGTAAGAAAGAACAAGAGGGACCTGTGATGCTAATGTCGTCCTTTCCTCCCTGGAGCTGGAAGGAACCCCTCCCATGTGCGCGTTCCTTCTTGACGCCCCCTGTGTCTTCTTCCCTTCATACCTGCACACAACCTCCTGAGGGACCTCGAAGTCATAAACTAGGAGGAAAACAGTGACTGCGTCTTCCAACTGGATCTTGTAGACCAGGGGTTGGCAAACCCAGGCCGCCGCCTGTGGTCTTTAATTAAGTCGTATAGGTCATAGCCACGCTCGTGCATGCAGGGGCTGCCTTTTGTTCCGCGACAGAGGGGTGGCGTGAAGGTGGCAGAGACTGGATGGCGACTATTGTTTTGTTTTGCATTGTTTAATTTTTTGAAAGCAGAAGAAAGGAGCAAGGAGGCTCTCGCAGTTATCTCTCAGGCTCCGCAGCAGAAGAAACACTGACTCGTATCACCCACCCTATATTCGGGCCCTGAGCCTCCACTCTTATGAACCCTTCATCAGAGAAACTCTTCCCCCATGTCCTCTCCCTGCCTGCTCAGCCCCACGGCCCAGCTCACCAGCTCCATCCCCAAGAGATGACCATCCAGGCGCCCCCTCGAATAGAAGCTCTGGGAGGCCCTCAAGGGCCCTCCCCGTCCTTGTCTTTGCGACCCTTGCTGGTGACTCCGTCCTACAGGCGCTCATCGTACTTTGTTCATTCTTCTCTCTGGTAGTTATTGTCATTATATCCCAATGATCTCTTTCTGAACTCAATAAAAACTATAAATGACTATCACATGCCCATTCGTACTCAATGGCTCCGGATGGCCTACAGAATAGACCAATACTCTTCATACGGCATCACATATCCATGTATATTTAATGATCTCTGGACTATGGGTTTCCCGCGAGCAAGAGAAATGTCTTATTCAGCGTTTTATCCCCAGAATCCAACACAATAAGAGGCACACAAGGGAACACCCTAGTAATGGGTGTTCTTATTACAGAAAGGGCTCAATCTGTCTTACCCCACCGGAGCGGAATCTTAAAGGAAGTGAACGAAAGGGTGTCTGATACTCTCCGAGGACTCGGCTTTCTTAACATAGTCTTCCTCAGGGTTGACCTTGGCCTGATCCTTCTAACCCTGGCGCCTCAGTGGGGCTGACTTTCGCACGTTCTTTGCTAGTCAACCATCTCATTTTGAATCTGTGCGGGAAGATCTACATTGCAGGACTAGACACCAGCAGCAGCTAAAGGAAGACGGCCTTTGTGACAGCTCGGGCTGTCAGAGGGTCAGTAGGGTCCAGCACGGGGTGGGAAGCGGCCCTCCTCACGCTAAGGTGACAGCTCAGCTTCTGTGGTGTGGCCCCATCTGTCACGTGGCCAAGGGGTGCAGACGTGCCCCGTCGGGTCTGGAGCTAACGGGAACCAGCCCTCTCACGTGACAAGTGGCATTGGCGCTGTACCAGTGGTGCAAGCAGGGCCACCACCATCCCCGCTTGTATCCTTTCGGATGGTCGCAAGTGTGGCAAGACCTGGTAACATTTTGTGGGGAACAGAAGGTGGTAGCCTGGGTGTACAGGACGTTTATGAAATGCGCGGCCACCCCACACCTTGTGAACAGAATTCCTGTGATTATCGTGGACTCCACATTGAGTCCTCTCGTCTCAGTGCTCGGGCTGCGTAACAAAACACCACAGACTGGGGGACTTAAGCAACAGAAGTACATCTTCTCACGGTTCTGGAGGCCGCAGGTCTGAGATCAGGGTGCCGGCGTGGCCAGGCTCCGGCGAGAGAGCTCTTCCTGGCCTGCAGGCTGCCCGGTCACCTCTCGCTTTGTCCTCGCCTGGCCTCTCCTTGCTGCTTGTGTGAGGACAGATCGCTCTCTCTCTTCCTCCCATACAAGGGCGCCGATCCTATCGGATTCAGACCCCACCCTCACGACCCCACTTAACCGTAATTACCCCCTAAACGCCCTTGTTCAAATACAGTCATATCGGGCATTAGGGCTTCAACATACGAATTTGGTGGGGGGAACACAGCTCAGTTTGTAGCAGCTGCTCTTCCCCGAGGTGGAAGCCTAACTCTCTCCTCCAGCCTTCTCTGCAGCTGGGGTGCAGGCATGTATCACAGGCTGGGCAGTCAGCTGCCTTCAACTCAGTAAAAAGCAGGAAAGGGGTTCAATCTCCTTTACAGGAGGTCAGTGCCACTTGGCAGGGAGACAGCGGCTCTCAGAGGCAGCCCTGGGGAGGGCCGGTCATGGGGCTGGTACCGATTTTCTGCTGGGTGAGTCCAGGGTCCCAGCCCCGTCTCTGCAGGACAGCCGGCTCCCCACCCGCATAACTTGTGCTCCTGGCGGTGCAGCTTCCATGCCTGACCCTGGCCTCCTGTAGACGCTGTGACCTACTGATAATTTTCAGTAAATCACCTTTAGGCTCAAACTAGCTAGAGGTACCAGCTGCAACAAAGAACACAGATGTGTGTGACTGATGTGGGTGCTTAAATTGTTTAAACCGCTTAGCTCCTTTTGCTTGCTTTCTTGGCTGGCTTCTCCAGAGGATTTTTCTCTCTTGCCTCAGCGCTCTTTGGAGTGAGTCTTTGGAATGTGACTTTGTACCGATACTTGGCTTGTTTGCTTTGCGCTCATTCCTCCTCCTTTTCCTTCTTCACTTTGTATCGTAGGCGGTGTGTGGTGGTGCTGGGGGAGGGGGGCGTTCAGCCCTGCAAGTTGTGTGTTGCAGGCTCTTGTGACACCTGGGTTCAACCCAGGAGAGGCACCGGCGGGGGACTGGGCAGCAGGAGAGAGGGAGGATCTCTCCGTCTTGGGTAGCCTCTCCAGCAGGGCTGCATATCTCCCTCGGACTTCAGCTCTGTGGGGACCGGGCCCCAGGTCCAGCTCCCGTCAGGTGACTCTGGCTCTGGGCTTCAGCCCCGGGAAGCTGTGACCTCCCGCTACCTCTGATCGCCTCACATCCCTGTTGGGCTTCTCGACCTTTCCATCGGCCGTGTTACCACCTCACTGCATTTACACGTTCTCCGTTTTAATGCTGAGAGTGGATCTCACGTTCCCGGTCAGACCCTGATTGACACAGCTACCCATGCCCCTTCCACTTCCGGTCAAAGAGCCACCAGCCCCGTGGGCTGGAGTAGAACTCTCCGGGAGGCACCTTCGCCCTGTTGGGTAGAACTCTTCCTCTTGCACTGGAAAAGGTCACTTCTCCAAAGTGACTTGCCATGAGGCAAGTGCTGTCAGGTCACACACCTAACGCTTCTGGCCTGTCAGAGAATAAGAAACAGCCTTCGGAGAGACTTGTTGATGGAAAAAAATCACGATCAGAAACAGCAGCTAAATCCTCGCCTCACAGACCAGAACATCCCAGGAGGATAAAACAAGATGAAGCGGGGATAGGTCAGCGAAGGCTGATAAATACATAGGGGATTTAGAAAATTGTGCCTGGCTTTTAGAAAAAAAAAGTAAAAAGACTTTTCCTTCCAATTCATAAGGGGGAAAATGGTTATAAACCCAAGGTATTCATTCTGGCATTACTTATTAAAATCAATCTAAATGTCCAACAGTAATAAAATTATGTTTCAGCATGAGACATTTTACCCCATGGAATAGTTTGCAACCAGTAGCCAAAACAATTACGAAGGTGATGTAGCAACTCGGGAAATGTTCAGAGTGCCGTTAAATAAGTAGAATTAACAGAAGCAGATAATGTATCTACTCTGTGATCACAGCCATGTGAAAATCATAAATGCATAGAGACAAACTAGAAGTGTGGCAGTCACTGTGCTAAGGTGATACCATGATAGGTGGATTATTCTTTATCAAATTGCCGTTCTTAAAAAATAAGGATGTTGGACAACAAGGTCCTACTGTAGAGCACAGGGAACTATATTCAATGTCTTGTGTTAACCTATAATGGAAAAGAATCTGAAAAAGAATAGATATATGTGTGCACGTGTGTGTGTGTGTGTATAACTGAATCACTTTGTTGTACACCTGAATCATTGTAAATCAACTGTACTTCGATTTAAAAATTCAATAAACAAATAAATTAAATCATAAATAAATTTTTAAAAATTTCAGCCAATAAATACATAAATAAAATAAAAAGTAAACAAAAATAGGATGTCTGTACAACAATAAAAATTCTTCCCCTTCCTATCTAAGCTCCGGCGATACTAAGTGACAACAGGAAGAGGAGAGGCAGGGCTGAGAGGCAGCCACTAGCAGGGCTTGGGACACATTGAAGGGGCATAGAAGTAGTGAAGAGTATTAAAAAGAATAAAATACTCTATACTGAGGAAGCAGCAATATTGAATTTTAGTGCTCCTTAGGACCTATGCAGAAACAGGCACGCATAGGATTTGACTGGGCTTGAGTAATAGCCTGCAGCTTTCATTTTCACGCCCATTCCCGTGGCATCGGCAAAGGGGCTGGGGAAGCTCTCTTCCTGCCACCATTAAAAGATGCGGAAGCTGGAGCGGAGAGGCGAGAAGGGACTTGCTCACATTCACACGGCTGGAGACGTCTTCTTTGATTCCGAGTCCGGCACGTTGATCTCTGCCCCATGGTTGCTTCTAAACAATTAACATGAGCCTGATCAAAACCAGGCTCCTTTCGACAACGTTTAACTGAGATTCAACTTTATTTCATCTATCCACTCACCTTATCTTCTACCTGATGACTCTGAAGTTAATACCAGTTATCATAGGACCTAATCTGTTCACCTGAAATAAAGTTGATGTATCATAAAAACAAGCCAACAAACAAGCCCGGCTCCTCAGTGACCACAGATGGTTCTTCCCTGTTCATTCCTGAGTCCTGGTGCTGAGTCCCCTGGGGCTGCTCTGGCAGCTCACAGCCCCGTGTGCCTGCCCCTCCCTCTAGATCAAAGCTGTCTCTGAAGTGGGGTCTTCTTATCTCCCCTTGTGCAGGCTTCCCGTTGACTGCATCTAACGCTCTGTATGTGATTCCCGGGTTGGAGAAGGCCTGCTGCTTTCAGGAAGTGCAGCCTGCAACAAGGGGCGAATTACAGGACCTACTCACAGGGCAGCTGGAGGGTTACATTTTTTTTAATGTGTGTGTGGGATTTAGTGCAGTGCCAGGCACGTGAGAAGTGGGCTAGCTGGTGGTCATGGCCCCCCAAGTAGTAAAACTAGGAGAAGCAGCAATTAACTAAGGGCTTGGGGTTAGAAATAGCCCCATGAAAAAACCTCCTTCAGGAATTAGGAGCAAGAAGGAAGGCTTCTTCTTTCTTCTCCCACAAACTTACTTAATTCCTAGTTCTAGGGAACTCATGTGCTTTCTTTTTACCCCAAACTGCAAGAAATCTCACTTCTTTTAGTCCAGCTTCTTTTAGTTTTTTTCTGCCCCATTCCTCACCCACTTTATATCTTGTTCCTATCTTGGGTCTTATACATTGTTTGGTATCAAATCTGTGCTGGATATAAATTAGTTGATTACAAAATAAACCAGGTATTTACTGTATGTCGCTTAGCTGATTGAATAGGCATCTCTCTTGTTTCCTTGTTATATTGTGAATCAATGAATTTACACAGCAAATGTTTCATCTATTTACTGCAATTAAACAATATTTAGTATGTGCCATTCATTTAGTTACTGCTTAATAAATGATGGCCACAAATAATACACAGATTAACCTTAGCAAGAAGGCATGCTCTCCTAGATTTCTCACTCATGTAACTTCCTGATAAAACAGGTTCATAATTTCATGGATGAAAAGCATTGTGTGTGTGTGTGTGTGTGTGTGTGTGTGTGTTTTCTCTCTCGAGCTTGCTGTACCTACATGCCAAGGCGTAGCTCAAACCTTACCATCACCCAGTTATTCATTTATCCATTTGACAGGTTTTATTGAGTACTTGCTACATGCCAGGCCCTGTGTTAGATTAAGTTCTCCAATTCTCCATTTTTTCATGGTCAAGGCTTCCTCCAAAGCCTGAGGGTGATTAGTACCTGGGCCATTCATTTGGTATTTGGTATCTGCTGTCTGGCCTTGTAAATTGCTTTCTTATGAATGGCATTCTGTATCTCCCATCAGAGTATGGTCCTCTCTAGAGCAAGGACCTTATATTATTGATCTTTGAAGCCTCAGTATCTACCCCGTACATTGCCCTACATGTATTAGGTTCTCAATAAATGGTTTTATTAATATTGATATTATGTCATCCTGGAACTCAACATAAAATAAGTGGATATTACCTGGAAAGTGAAATTTAATGCCTCCAAGCTCAGAAAAATTTCTCAAGTGAACATATTAAAGCATATCCAAGGCTCAAGACTAGAGGCTTATGGGACAGTCCAAGCCACAGACTAGCAAGGATGCAGGCAAACATCTGAGCCAAGCTGGCTGTGTGAGCCTAAAGGTTAGAGCCTGCAACCTCAGCTCTGCCTGAATGGGCGCATGGTCACCCAGCCCGACACCACAGTTAAACAGGCACTGCCTCAAAAAGTATGATGAACACGGCAATGGGAGTGTCTGGGGGTGTCCCTCCTGCCAGCGGACAAGCACGTCGTGAACAAAATCATTACTAAGCACTAAGCTGAATAGAATCGATCCTGTATGTTGGCCAAAGAAGAGCCATCTTGCAAAGCAGAATGGATGGAAAATGCTAGTTACCCAGCAAAGCCTTGTTTATCTCCATGCAGAATCGGTTAACTTGTAAGAGCCACGGTATTTAGTTTGAAGGTGAATGCGATGCAGGATATAAAAATAATTAATTTCATAAATCTCTCCAGGGAATGGAAAGCCAGTATGTCAATGTGTGTAGTGTCACAGCAGCCCAGTGCTCCCCGGACCCCAACGCAAGACGCACAGACCGCCTCCTAGGAGGCTGTTTTGGTTTCGTGGGACCAACCCCAAGTCCCAGCAGCTCTACCCTCTAAGCACCAAGAACCTGACATAATTTCCCCTCACATCTTGTCAATTCTCAGACTTGATCGATCATCAGATTCACGTCCTGAACCTTTTTTTTTCTTTTTTTTTTTTTTTTGCGTTACGCGGGCCTCTCACCGTTGTGGCCTCTCCCGCTGCGGAGCACAGGCTCCGGACGCGCAGGCTCAGCGGCCACGGCTCACGGGCCCAGCTGCTCCGCTGCATGTGGGATCTTCCCGGACCGGGGCACGGACCCGCGTCCCCTGCATCGGCAGGCGGGCGCGCAACCACTGCGCCACCAGGGAAGCCCCTGAACCTTTTTTTTTAAAGCAGATTCTTGGGCCTCATCTCCATAGATTTTGATTCAGGAGGTCTTTAGCAAAACTTTCCAGGTAATTCTGGAAACTGGCCATGTTTAGGTGCACCGGTCTAGATCTCTTTCTTCTGGACTGTGCTCTGCTGGCTGGGAGCGAGGGCTGGAAAAGACGTGTAGCTCCTGGTTGCCCCTGAGTCCTGTTCGACGCTGAGTTATTGGGAAGACAAAACCTGCAGATATGAACAAGCAGAGACTAACGACAGTGAGGAAGTAAGGCTCGGGGCTCATGTAAGCGCTGGATAAGACGGCCCGAGACTGGAGAAGGCAGGGCACCCCGGCAAGAAAACTGGGTTAGCAAAGCCACAGAAATCAGACTCACCGGGGGCAGGGGGTGGGACCAGCTGCCTGGGGTGGACGAGACACACACTGGAAGTGATGGAAATAAGTCTGACGTATGGATATTTAACAAGGGGTTATGCAACTCTCTCTGAAGAACAGCACTCGGAAACAGTGACCCAGTGGAAACTGTGACTTGAACCAATAATTCCTGACACAGTCAGAGGACATTGCAATTGTCTGCCTGATTGCACAAAGTCCCACTTTCCCCTCCTTATCTCTCCAAAGAGTTCATCAGAATGGCATCCGGGCCCTAAGCACATCAAGTTTTCCCTTTGGGAGGTTTTGCAAATGATTCCTGAGAATTTCCAACTGGAAGATAAAATAACACTTGGGTAAAAAAAATCTAAGAAGCACATTTCCACTTGGGCATGCAGTGCTTTGAGGGAAGTCACATCTCTCTACACACTTCACAGCCATGTGCGGGTGGGAATATGAGAGAGGAACCCTTTCAGGAAATGTCACCTCAGGGCCTACCTTGGTCCTGACAGGACCTAACACCCCATGTTGCCAGGAAATGTATCTACCAGTGTATCACAGAAGAGCTCCTGTGAACCAGGCATCCATCACGCTGGCGCCAGGAGGTAGAGTTCAATGTCTTACCTCAAGGAGCTCACCTTGCCCATTAGATTGAAGGATGAGTCCAAATTTGGATGTGAGTATAGCACCGTGGACAGACTCAAAAAGACCTTAAGAGCCCAGAAGGGTGAATGACAGATGGAAGAAAAGGATGAGACCCTGAAGAAGTTCGGAAGGGTCCCCCCATTGACAAGTAGGGGTCATTCATGAGGATCTTTGCCTGTGGACACGAGGGTGCGTGTGGTACCAAGACGGAGTAGGCAGAGAACGGACGGGAGCTAGGAAGTAAGCTCTCCCTCACCTGTGGCATCAGCAAGAATTGTCGTCACTTGCTCATTTCATGGTGGCTTTGGCTTCTAACAATGATGTGCAGGAAACCAGAAGGCAAGGGCACGAACAGTTCTAGAAGGTAATTGAAAGGAGCCCTAGAGAAAAGTTAAATGATTCTAATTCTCTTCAAGAAAATCAAAGCCAGAAAAGGGATTTAATAGAGCATTTAAACACTAGAGAGTTATTTTAAGGAGAAAAGCACTTCTCTATCTTAAAGTGGCTTCAGTGAGCGGAAATGGCTTTGATTTCAAGAAGAGAGGTTAATGAACTTACAAGGAAAAGTTTCTGGCGTGAAGGACTGTTACAGATCAGATAACGGAAGAATTGGTGGGCTCTCCTTTCTTTAAGATGAGGAGAAACAGACTTGTGTCTGGAATACAGAATTCTGGCAGGGGAAAGAAGAGGTGGGTGGATGGCACTCGTAAATTTCCAGCAATTCGGGCTCTGGCATCCTATAGAACAAAGATGGTGGTTTTTACGATAACAGCAGCAGTAATCATACAGCTGTAGCCTTCACCTACCTGGTACTTTGCCATGAGCCAGTTTCAACCCTAGCCGTGATATATATTAACTCTAATCCTCACGACAAGTGGGGCAAGTGACTACAGATCTTCCTCAACTTAAGATGAGCTTACATCCGAATAAACCCATCAAAAGTTGAAGATATCGTAAGTTGGAAATGCATTTAATACACGTAACCTACCTTAAATGTGCTCAGAACCCCTACATGAGCAGAATTATTTTGGGTGAAATCGTCTAACGCAAAGCCTGCTTTCCAGTGAAGTGTTGAATGTCACGTGTAACTTACTGACTGCTGTAATGAGGGTGGAAAGCAGGATGGCTGTAAGTGTAGGGGTGGTTCGCCTTCTACTCACGTGGCTGACTGGGAGCTCCGATCCCGAGGGCGTACCCTACCGCATGTGGCTCGCCTGGGAGAGGGGCAGAATTCAGAATTGCAAGTATGGGTCCATTGCCTGCCTGTTGGCTTCCGCACCATTGTAAGGTCAACAAGTCCTAAGTCGAACCGTGGTAAGTCTGGGACCGTCTGTATCTGCATATTACAGGTAAGGCAAGCGAGGCACACACAGGTTCAGTTCCTGGTTCAGGGTGACACACTGGTAAGGACCTGGGTTCTGAATGTCCCGCTCCTCTCCACCCTGAGGACCTGCGTCTCCCTTGTGCTTCTGATCAATCCCTTCCCATCCCTGACTCACTGTGCTTCTAGAAGGCAAGAAGAAGAAGAGCTCTACTTGAACTATAGCCTAGCCTTTGTAAAGTTTAAAGCTGGTGGTTGAGGGAAGGAATTCTTCTAAGACCTGGCTTCTCCCAGGATCTCCCTCTTCTCTGCACGTAGTAAAAACAGGCAGCCCCGGGACTCTTGGCTGGGTCACCTCCTGGCTCAGCTCAGAATCCACTTCCGGTTATGACCCAGGGTCCAAATCCTCTATTAATTTACCTCCACGTGCCTTATTCCAAAAATTATTTATGGAAGTTCAAGGTTAAAATCAATTCTTAGACTCAAGCAAACCAGTACCCCTGCCTCTCCAGGCCACCAAAGGATTTCTGAGTCTATTCACCCATTGTGAACCAGATGCTGCGGAGAACCCAGCCCTCATCCAGTTTCAGGTATAACCAGACAAGTTAAGCAAAAGAACAAAATACCTTCGTTTTGGTATTATTTCAGAGGTATGAGGGTTGGCCCTTAACCCACCAAAGGGAGGCTATTTTCAGGTTGGAGACAGGATGGGAAAGAAGGAAGAGATGATGAAAAAGAACTTTGTCCCCCAGCTATCAAGGCCAATTTTCTTCAACCAAAGATAAATGGAAAAGTTGACGGTAGGTTCCATGGCTTTCTGGATAGTTCTGGAAAGAGAGATCTTGATGTCCAGATTTTTGTCAAGCTTCCTCTTACCTTGGGCCACAATAATCTGGGTCCAGTGTGCTGTACTGTCCACAGTTCAGAGGGTTTTATTTCTGATGCAACCTCTATTCCGAAGAAAATTGTTAGCCACTTGGAAACATTTGGTGTTTGGGGTTTTTAATCTCTCTACCTTCACCCTGATTAGGTTTGTTCCTTGTGGGAATTCAATGTTCAGCTCTTACTTCAGCAAAATGAGTGAGAAAGACCAGGGCCCAGCTCCCCCATCTCTGCTCAGCAGGGCAGTATTAGTCTTGTCACTGGAGGCCCCTCAAGTTCAAGACCCTGTCTAAAAGGTGAGCAAGAGCGCCTGTGATTCCAAATGAAGCCTCCAGCACAGGGGGGCAAGGCCCCTTGGCTCAGCTGACACGCCGGCCCACCTACCCTTCACACCAGTAAATCCAGCCCCTCACACCCTCTTGTAAATCACCTCACAGCGGGCCAGCAAGGGCCCTCCCCAGCTCCCCACTCGGAGATGGTCCAGAATCCACTGACTCTGGGTGGCACGTCAGAGGAAGGTGGCAGCTGGGCAGGTCTGTGGGGACGGAGACCGTCACTGCCTTTCACCTCGTGTCCCCATCACATAAGCCCCGGGATCGACTCCTAATGATTGAACAAAAGGGGGTGGATGCAAAACATTCACATTATAGGGGTAACAGAAGGAGAAGAGGGAGAGAAAGGACCCGAGAAAATATTTGAAGAGTTTACAGTCGAAAACGTCCCTAACATGGGAAAGAAAATAGCCACCCAAGTCCAGGAAGTGCAGAGAGTCCCATACAGGATAAACCCAGGAGCAACATGCTGAGACACATAGTAATCAAATTGACAAAAATTAAAGACAAAGAAAAATTA
>NC_041224.1:6871012-6871571 GCF_002837175.3 Physeter macrocephalus | reverse complement strand
GGCAACTGCTAACAGCTATAAAAGAGGAAATCGACAGTAACACAGTAACAGTGGGGGACTTTAACACTTCACTTATACCAATGGACAGATCATCCAAAGTGAAAATAAATAAGGAAGCAGAAGCTTTAAATGACACAATAGACCAGATAGATTTAATTGATATTTATAGGACATTCCATCCAAAAACATCAGATTACACTTTCTTCTCAAGTGTGCACAGAATATTCTCCAGGATAGATCACATCTTGGGTCACAAATCAGGCCACAGTAAAGTTAAGAAAATTGAAATCATATCAAGCATCTTCTCTGACCACAACGCTATGAGATTAGAAATGAATTACAGGGAAATAAATGTAAAAATTACAAACACATAGAGCCTAAACAATACATTACCAAATAACTAAGAGATCACTGAAAATCAAAGAGAAATCAAAAAAAACCTAGAGAAAAATGACAATGAAAACACGACAATCCAAAACCTATGGGATGCAGCAAAAGCAGTTCTAAGAGGGACGTTTATAGCTATACAAGCCTACCTCAAGAAACAAGAAAAATCTCA
>NC_041224.1:6870279-6870712 GCF_002837175.3 Physeter macrocephalus | reverse complement strand
CTCCCAAACTCATTCTATGAGGCCACCATCACCCTGATACCAAAACCAGACAAAGATACTACAAAAAAAGAAAATTACAGACCAATATCACTGGAATATAGATGCAAAAATCCTCAACAAAATACTAGCAAACAGAATCCAACAACACATTAAAAGTATCATACACCATGATCAAGTGGGATTTACCCCAGGGGTGCAAGGATTTTTCAATATATGCAATCAATCAATGTGATACACCGTATTAACAAACTGAAGATTAAAAACAAAATGATCATCTCAATAGATGTAGAAAAAGCTTTTGACAAAATTCAACACTGATTTATGATAAAAAACTCTCCAGAAAGTGGGCATAGAGGGAACCTACCTCAACATAATAAAGGCCATATATGACAAAGCCACAGCAAACATCATTCTCAATGGTGAAAAACTGAAA
>NC_041224.1:6864499-6868884 GCF_002837175.3 Physeter macrocephalus | reverse complement strand
TTCCTTAAAAAACTAAAAATAGAATTACCATATGATCCAGCAATCCCACTACTGGGCATATACCCAGAGAAAAACATAATTCAAAAAGACACATGCAACGTAATGTTCATTGCAGCACTATTTACAATAGCCAGGTCATGGAGGCAACCTAAATGCCCATCGACAGACGAATGGATAAAGAAGATGTGGTACATGTATACAATATAATATTACTCAGCCATAAAAAGGAACAAAATTGGGTCATTTGTTGAGACGTAGCTGGATCTAGAGACTGTCATAGAGAGTGAAGTAAGTCAGAAAGAGAAAAACAAATATTGTATATTAACGCATATATGTGGAACCTAGAAAAATAGTACAGATGAACAGGTTTGCAGGGCAGAAATTGAGACACAGATGTAGAGAACAAATGTATGAACACCAAGGGGGGAAAGTGGCAGGTGGGTGAGGTGGTGGTGTGATGAATTGGGCGATTGGGATTGACATGTATACACTGATGTGTGTAAAATTGATGACTAATAAGAACCTGCTGTATAAAAATATTTTAAAAAATAAAATAAATAAAAATTTTAAAAAAATCACAGTCTCAGTACCATAGAAAATCACAAGCAGTGCACAACTCAGACCCTAAGCTTAAATTAAAAAACAAACAAACAAACAAACAAACCAAGCTAGAGTAGAGGTGATTGAACCAAGATCCAGAGTGTCAGAGCATTAGCTGATCTTGAGTGTAGTTGAGCCAGAGTTTCGACAGTTGAAGCACAATCAAAGACTAGGAGGAGAGCATTGGCCAAGAACACAGGGGGGTCCAGAGAGTTAAGCAAATTAAGCCACAGGCAGGCACCAATGATCTGAGTACAGCAGATCAGCAGGTCTTGGTTAGACTTCATA
The DNA here is from genome assembly GCF_002837175.3 of Physeter macrocephalus. Lineage (NCBI taxonomy): Eukaryota > Metazoa > Chordata > Mammalia > Artiodactyla > Physeteridae > Physeter > Physeter macrocephalus. The sequence goes on along the minus strand of NC_041224.1, from coordinate 6,867,996 downwards.
TACACTTCCTGCCAGAGCAGATGCCGGGCAGGGCCCCGGTCTACAGAAATGAACAGTGCATGAACTACAGCTGGAAAAGGTGAAGAGCACTGGGCCCACCATGGAGTCTGATTATCCCCAGGGCATGTGTGGGGTTGACACAGGATCCTTTGAGCATCTTGGTGCAATGAAGAGTTCCTTCTCTGGCTCTCAGAAAGATTTCCTGATCCTTTTCCATGGTTATTCCCTGGAGTCACCTTGGCTATCTTCAGCAGGATGACTAAGTTCCAGATGTAGAAACACCCTTGGATATGTTTTCATTGATGTTGTTGGACACAATAAAAGATGACGAGAACTCGAAACAAAAATCAAACTTTCCTTAAGGCACGGCCACCCCACCTCCACACGCACAGCTGGAGTTTCCTGCTAACGTGATGCTGGCATATCTGGAGGTTCTGGCCAACTGACAAAACAATTTGCTGGTGATGGTGGCTTAATGACAAAGCGGAAATCTCTTATGGACTGCTGGGGAAGCAAAAAGTGTCCAAAGAACACAGCTTTGTGTTATTGTAGCCACAGGGAACAGAGGGAAGGGGGATACCTTTATTTTCCACTGTGAAAGTTCCAAAGAGGACAAACTCTGCAGGAAATCCCGGGCCTATATATATATACATTTCTACTGCTGGTCCTATTCAGTCCTAATCAAGGCCTACATCATCCATGAGCTTATCCACATCAGAAAAGAAGAAAAACAAAACCCCGGTTGCAAACCCCTGCACAACTTGCTTTTGACAGCATTTCCCTGGGCTCTGCGGGAGATAGGAAGCTTCAGAAATGTTTGTACAAGCGGCCGCAGGGCAGCGAGCTAGCAGAAAGCTTAGTGTTTCAGGGATCGTGTTTTCTCATAGCTCAGTATAGTTCATTTTGATTAGCCCTTGGTCTGATCAAAAGGTAAAGCATTGGGATCTATAAGTTGATCTTTTTTAGAAGTTGAAGATAAAAGACACCGAGTACTGATACCGCACAACTGAGTATCTTCTGATCTCTTACGAAATAAAATGAACAACCAAAATCATCAAAGGCACTTATTTACTTCACACCAGACCAGAATGTTCCATGATTTTATTAATAATTTCCTTGAAGGGGTCCACTCTTGCCTGATGGGAGGGTCATGCCCTTGAATACACCATGTAATTTAAGACTCCAAGGGCTCCTGAAGAGAGGGAGTCTCCTGCTGGCCTTGAAGAAGTGAGCTGCCATGTTGACAGGGAGCCATGTGGCCAGGGACTGTGGGCAGCTTCCAGGACTGACAGCAGCCCCCAGCTGACAGCCAGCAAAAAACAGGAAACTCAGTCCTACAACCTCAAGGAATTGAATTCTGCATGAGTTTGCAAGAGGGCCCAGAGCTCCAGAACGGAAAGTTGACTCCCTGGCTGCATTCGTCTATTACAAGTGCAGCAATAAACTACCTTCTAAACACATGTAAGTGTTTCTGAGGGCATATTATACAAAGTGGATTTTGTAAATGGATGTTGCCAAATCGCCCTCCATGGCTGTACCAATTTACACTCCCACCACGACCAACCATGTTTGAGAATGCCCAGTCCCCAGTACAATATGAATATGGGGATTAATAAAGGGAGCCCCAATCGCTTTATTGATTGATCACTAACAAAGTGGAACATCTTTTCATATATTTATTGCCCACTTGGTTTTCCTCTTCTGTGAAATGCCTTTTTGTTTCTTTTTGCCAGTTTTGCTATTGGATTATTTATCTTTTTTTTATTGACTCATAGAAATTCCTTATGAATTCTGAATACAAATCCCATTTCAGTTATATGTTGTAAATATACAATATTTGCATATCAAAATCCATAGCTCATTTTTCCCCTAAAATTTGTGTATGGTTTTTTTTTATCACATAGAAGTTTTTAATTACTGATGGTGCGATCAAATGTATCCATTTTTACGTGTTTTGATTTTGTTTCTTTCAAAGCCTTCCTACCCCAAGATTATAAAAAAAATTCTCCTGTATTTGCTTACAATATTGTCATAGTTTTGTTATTATGTTTTCCCTTTCATTCCATCTGGAATTTATTGTGAGTCATGCATTCTTCCACCTCCCAATCTGGTGTCCACCCTCACCACTCACCTGATACTGCTTTGGGCAAAGTCTCTAGGGATCTCTGTGTTGCTGAATCAAAAAGACAGTTCTGTGGTCTTGTTTTATGTAACTTCTCAGCAGCATGTGTAGAAGTTGAGCATACCTCCTACTGTGAACACGTCCCTCTCTTGGCCTCCGGGACAGCATCCTTTCCGAGCTTTCCCTCCATCTCACTGGCCTTCCTCTGTCTCCTTTATTGGATCATCTTCTTCCCAATCTCTAATTCTTGGTATTTCTCAAGGTTCAGTTCTGAGCTGTCTTCTCTGTGTCCCCCTTGGGGACCCAAGCTTTCTATACTCTAGAATGATTCCTTAATTACTGTGTCTCTAGCCTTTGTCTTTCTTGAGCTGCAGCTTTGTATATGCGGACACTTGTCTGAAGTTTCTCTCTGGACAATCCACAGCCATCTCAGACTTCACATGTTCCAAGCTGAAATTTTTTTTAAAATTTATATTGCAGTATTATTGCTTTACAATATTGTATTCGTTTCTACTGTACAGCAAAGTGAGTCAGCCATACATATGCACATACCCCCTCCTTTTTGGATTTCCTTCCCATTTAGGTCACCACAGAGCACCAAGTAGAGTTCCCTGAGCTACACAGTAGGTTCTCATTAGTGATCCATTCCATACATAGTATCAATAGTGTACGTACGTCAAGAACTCTTGACCACATCCCCTGCTCCAAACCTGTTTTCCCTCTAGGCTTCATCACAATTCACTCCTTCAACTTGAACCAGACACCTAGGAATCACCCTTGGTTTCTTCCTTTCTTCTACCACTGTATCCAGTCCGTCAGCAAGTCCTGTCAACTTTCTCTCCCCCATACCTCTTGACCTAATGGGCTTCCCCTCGACTCCTCCACCAGCCTCGTCCAGGCTGCTAATATCTCTCACTCCTGCTTTGGCATCAGCTTCCCTGTTTCTCTTCCCTCTCCTCCCTGGAATGGTCTCTTTTTAAAACGTACGTCATTATCATTCCTGCTTACAATGTTTCCGTGGCTTAATAGCCAGGAGATGGAAGCAACCTAAGTGTCCATCATCGGATGAATGGATAAAGAAGATGTGGCACATATATACAATGGAATATTACTCAGACACAAAAAGAAACGAAATTGAGTTATTTGTAGTGAAGTGGATGGACATAGAGACTGTCATACAGAGTGAAGTAAGTCAGAAATAGAAAAACAAATACCGTATGCTAACACATATATATGGAATCTAAGAAAAAACAAAAAAGGTCATGAAGAACCTAGGGGTAAGACAGGAATAAAGATGCAGATCTACTAGAGAATGGACTTGAGGATACGGGGAGGGGGAAGGGTAAGCTGGGACAAAGTGAGAGAGTGGCATGGA
>NC_041224.1:6780532-6864489 GCF_002837175.3 Physeter macrocephalus | reverse complement strand
GATATGGGGATATATGTATATGTATAACTGATTCACTTTGTTATACAGCAGAAACTAACACACCACTGTAAATCAATTATACTCCAATAAAGATGTTAAAAAAAAAAAACAAAAAGAACAACCCAAACTTCCCCCCAGGGTCTCTGAGACCTCTTGTGGCCTGGACCCCGACTCCCACACTCATCTTAGGCCACCCTTGCTTACAGGGCCTCCCTCGGTTCTTTGAGCAAACCCACAACTCCCCCACGTCAGGGCTAGATTCGTATCCTGGGGCTGCTGAGACAAATTCCCTCCAACTTGGTGGTTTAAAACAAAAGAAAATATTCTCTCACAATTCCCGGGGGCCAGAAATCCAAAATCAAGTATTTCACAGATGAGAAACTGGGGTTTAGAGCAGGGCCCACAGCTTCAAGGACGTGCCCTAGTTCCTGCCCTCAAAACTAAAGATCCACAGTAAGATACCTTTTATAACAACAAATCACTTTACAAGGGCAAAGACCAGAGAAAATATTTGTCATCTAGAGTTATTCAGTGAAGCAGCTAGACTACACCCAGATCAAAAAAGCTCTGTGACTGTGGATGAGGTTATGGAAATAACTGAAATGCAACGTCTGTGGATTTGTTGCGTTTACATTATAGAAAAGGAGAATTTGAGATTGAGGAGGTAGGGTGATCCGTAGGTATTGTGTCATACGAGGAGGATTTCCCTAGACATGTTTGAACCTCCAATTCTGTGTTTCATTCTGAGTTTTGTCTGTCCCTGAGGCTTTTAAGTCGACCCAAGAGAGGGATTATGACTATTTATGACTCTGCCTATAAAACACCACAGGGCTTAACCTTCCAGCAGGCGAAGGGCCACCACATTTACACTTCAGTCTCCCTGCGGCTGCTTTGAAACGCTCTGCTTTTCTTCTCAGAGGCTTTGGGATCTGGGCAGACACACACTCTGGAGTTACCTCCTCTTAAGCAGATCATGCAAGGATTAATTTATCTCAGTAAACACAGGGATCCCAGAAAGACAGCCAATCACTTCCCAGGAGACTCAGAAAACCTCAAGGGAGAAAGAGAAGCCATCCCAGGCCTCTCCATCAGGTCGACAGCACAGTGCTGGAGCCTCCCCCAGAGGTTTGGGGTTGCCTGCGTCACCCGTCACCTGACGCCATGGTGTGGGCAGTGGCCTTAGGCAGGGAAGGCTCTTCTGGAGCTGTTTCTGCTGCCCCGGAGCTGGCACTTAGCTCACGGTGTGAAGCTGCGGAACAGGATTTCATGGTTTCCCAGAGCCCTCACCCATCCCCAACCCTTGCCCTTCCAGGGCAAAGGTGCCTCAACCAGCAGCGGCTGGCCTCGCTCGGAGCCTCGCACAGATGCTGTCTCACGCCACCCTTACGATTGCTTTATGAGCAGCTAGTGGCCAACGTCTGCATCTGCTTGGTAGATATTTAGTCTTCAAACTTCTATTTCCTCTGACCTTCTGCCTGGCCTCCGGTGCTTGACTAGATCTAGGATTTCTACTGGTTCAGGGGTGGATACATCACACACAGTTAAGAGTTCAGTGGGTCTGGGGGAATTTAGTTACAGAAAATTAAGCCTGTCTGTACTACAGGGCTTCTCCGAGCCTCCAACAGGCCAAAATGTACATTGCAAACTCCAAGAGAAGGGTCTGGTGCAGGAATTTCCCAAACATATGTGTTTACACACATTATCTTGGGTCCCAAGTGACGGGCAGAACACAATTGGGGGAACCCTGTCCTGGGCCACATCCCCCTCTGTGCTCAGGAGGTGGGAAGAGAGGGCAGAGTATCTCCTGTGAGTCTGTACGTGCCAAGAGCCGTGGTACTTTCGGCAGGCATTGCCTCAGCATCTGTAGTCTCTCAACGACCCAGCGAGGTGGGCACGTTCAACTCCGCTCCCTAGATCCGAGATGACGCCGTGTGCAGCCACAGTAAGGCCCAAACACTAGAAGCATCCAAACAATAACACTTCCCCTGAAGGACAGCCTTATGATCATCCATTTACACAATCAGGCCATTGTACTGAGCAAGGAGCCATATGCCGCGGTGCATGGTGCGTGGCAGTGGTGGGCTCTGCCTGCTGGGCCGAACGCCGAGTCAGTGAGGTCATGGCGGCCTTGGCCGTGGGATACGGACAGGATGGGGAGGGGATGCCCATGGATGATCACAAATAGTCAGAAGACACTTTGTGCTGTGAAAATCTCAGAAATTCACCCAACAAAGGTCATTTACAGTCAAACAGGAGCTACCGCAGAGTCCAAGGCTACAGGGGACATTCTGGAAAGAAAGGAGTGGCCAGAGCCAACCAGAGCTCTCAGAGGCCTGTGAACCAAGGAAAGGAGGACGCAGATGAATTTCCAGATTTTGGAAAGAGAATTGATAAGCAGTATTCTTGCTTTTTATTTTTTAAATAAGCTTTTCATTTTAGAACAATTTTGAATTTCCAGAAAAGTTGCAAAGATAGTCCACAGCCCCCTGTGCCCATACCTGGTTTACAGAATTATTAACACTTGTCACAGTGAATGAACCAGTATCGTAACATCACTAACTGAAGTCCAGATTTTATTCACGTCTTTAGTTTTTACCTAACGCCCCCTCTCCTTCTGTTCCAGGATCTCATCCAGGAGGCGACATCACACTTAATCCCGTCTCCTTCGATTCCTCTTGACTCATCGGACTCTCCTTGGTTTTGATGATCTTGACAGTTTTGAGGAGTACAGGTCCAGTATTTTAAGGAATGTTCTTCTATTTGGGTTTGTTGGATGCTCTCCTTGTGGTTAGACAGGGGTTCTGCATCTGGGGAGGAAAACCACAGAAGTCAGGTGCCCTTCTCATCACGTCACATTGAGGGCAGGTACTGTCAGTGTGACTGGTGTTGCTGTTGACCTTGAGCTCCGGGCTGAGGCTGTGGCTATCAGATCTCTCCACTGCAAAGCCACTCTTGCGGACGCCCCTTTCCACGCCGTCCTCTTGGAGGGAAGTCACAGCCCACACTTGAGGGACGGGAGTGATGTTCCTCCTTGACAAGGCAGTATCTGCAGGAGTCATTTGGAATTCTTCTGCGTGGGAACCATGTCTGTTCTCCTCCATTTAAAACAATGCATTGGGATCAACAGACGAATGGATAAAGAAGATGTGGCACATGTATACAATGGAATATTACTCAGCCATGAAAAGGAACGAAATTGGGTCATTTGTAGAGACGTGGATGGACCTAGAGACTGTCGTACAGAGTGAAGTCAGTCAGAGAGAGAGAAACATATCGCATATTAACACATATATGTGGAATCTAGAAAAATGGTACAGATGAACCGGTTTGCAGGGCAGAAATAGAGACACGGATGTAGAGAACAAACGTATGGACACCAAGGGGTGAAGGAGGGGTGGGATATGAACCGGGAGATTGGATTGACTTATACACACTAATATGTAAATTAGAGGTAACTAATGAGAACCTGCTGTAGAGCACAGGGAACTCTACTTTGCTGTACAGTAGAAACTAACACAACATTGTAAAACAACTACGCCCCAATTTAAAAAAAAAAGAAAATGGTGACAAAAAAATAGTGTCGGGGGAGAGGGGTAAATTAGGGGTTTGGGATTAACATATACACACAACTGTATATATAATAGATAACCAACCAGGTCTTCCTGTGTAGCACAGGGAACTCTACTCCAGATTTTGTAATTACCTATAAGGGAAAAGAATCTGAATAAATAAATAAATAAATAAATAAATATATATATATATATATATATATATATAAAAATAAAACTGAATCACTGTGCTGTACACTTGAAACTAACATGACATTATAAATCAACTATACTTCAATTTAAAAGTGTATTCAATTATTAATTTAAATCATGATGGACTCATGAATATTTATACTCTACTTTGTACAAATATGTGTATACAATATTACGTTATTTATTTTGTTGCTAAAATTACTCAACCTTGGTCATTGGGAACTCTTTCAGCAGTTCCTGGGTCCCTTAGAGGAGCCCCCATTGGTGTGGGGGGGGGCTTATTTTGGGGGAGTTTTGTTTCTTTAGCCCATCCTTGTTTGTCAGTACTCCAAAATGCTCTAAGCTCATCTTGTATATTTCCTGCCCCAGCTCTTTCTAGAAACAGCCGTTTCACCAAGAAGCCCTGCTCCTTTCTATAGGAGAATGGTATTAGAAACCAAGACTAGATCTTGGTGGGGGGCTTGTTATTCCTGGGGAGTCATTTCTTCTAGGACCTCCCAGCAAACAGAGCCAAAGAATCTATGTGTGTGTACTAACCTGACCACGTAACCATCTGTATCTAAATTAAGCTACCCCATGTCTCCACCTCTGATCCAGCACTGCATGGATTATTCTCGCCTCTGCTTCCTGCTGGTCCGTAACCTTACAACCCAACGCTGTGAAACCTGGCTCCCGCCATCTCCTGGACATTGACCTCATGATTCAATTCCAGCTCACACATCTTGTGGCTTCAGAATTCTTAACCCACATCCTCATGGGAGACAACTTTCTACCTAGAGTCCTGTGCTTATGAGTAGCTCCTTTGCCTTTAGGCTTAGAGTCTCCACTCATTCTCAAAGTTACTTGATCACCGTTCCTCCAACCCCCTCCAGGGAAGGTGTGTCATACATTTTTAGCATAGTTAGATTCTTTTGTCACAGCCTGCCTTCCATTCTGGGATCCTCTGACCTCCTAAATGATTTTTTAAAATTTATTTTATTGAAGTGTAGTTGACTTACAATGTTGTGTTAATTTCTGCTGTACAGCAATGTGATTCAGTTATACATATGCATACATGCTTTTTCATATCCTTTCCCATTAGGGTTTATCACAGGATATTGAATATAGTTCCCTGTGCTATACAGTGGGAACTTGTTGTTTATTAAATGATCTATTAAATTTGCATATACTAAGGTTAACGCTGTGCCATGAATAGGATAGTTTCGACAAATGCATAGCGTGATGTATCTGCCGTTACAGAATAGTTTCACTGTCCTGAAAGATGCCCTGTGTTTCACCTATTCCATTTTCCTCCTGTATTTTTGTTTTTTCCTCCCATTTTCAAGTAAGCAGATATTTTAGATACCAAATAATGTTACATGTCATGTCATTTTTAATTGCTTGACATCAAGTAGTTACAAGAAATAAAAGGTTGTTTTAGAATCACATTATTATCAAATATGTTTATTTTGTATTAGACCCATGTAACTTATTAGTCACAATAATTTAGAGGTGCAAACTTTTTCTTTTAGGTCACTGTGCACTCTCAGAGTTGAGAAAGCTGAATTCCAGAAATTTCGCTGCCCCCCAAAAGAGGTCAGGGCCTGGCCATGCCCAGGAAGCCATCGGTACTGTAGCAAGTGCAGAGCCAGTGTTGATACATGGATTCAACTTCCCACCTGACCACATCACCTTTCAGAATTTTCATAAATCCAGGGGCTTAGAAACTTAGCAAGGACCTTCTTTTCGCCCAGCAACCGGCCCTTGCCCGACCCCATTTTCTTAAAAGTCTAAATCATGTCTATTTACAAACTCCAAGTTTTGCCACAAAGGCTTTACTATGCCCCCTTTGCAGCCAAGATTAGAGCAAAACGCAGAGACGAATTTCCTCACCCCATGCTTGCAGTCGGTCGCTGCTTGTCGCTGACTACAGCTTCATGATCTCGGCACATGTCGTGGAGGTAAAGCTTTATGACTTCCATTAATTCCGTGTCCTCGGCTGTCATGTTTCTCAGCTTGCTGTCAAACCACAGAAGTGTATTTTTAGGATATTTCGAAGGGAAGCAGGGTGAGGACTTCTCAGCCAAAATTTATAGCGAGGCTTCCCGGGAGACCGAAGCAGGCGGACTCTGCTAAACGCACGCATGCGCGCACAGACGCACAGACACGCGCGCGCACACGCACACACACGCAGAGACACACGCACACACACGCAGAGACGCGCGCGCACACACGCACGCACACACACGCAGAGGCACACACGCACACACACACACACTGCCTTGCACATAAAAAGGATAGGAGATGCATTCTTTGGGACCTCAGTTACGTCACAAGGACGTCCTTCGGTGTGTGTATTCTGATTCCTGGGCCTGCGTTTTTCCTTTCGGTGTCATCTCAGGCACAGGGAAAAGCATGCCACAGTAGTAGGGAGGGAGGGAGACCAGGAGGGAGGGAGAGAATAAAGTGGAAGGACAGGAGGAAGGAAGGGAAGAGAGAAGGAGAGAGACACGGAGAGGAAGGAGGCTGCTGAAGTCCCATCAGTGATGCCAAAAATGGGCAGGGGGGAGCACTGATGGAGGGGTCAGGAAGCAAATCCTCCTTTCAGTGAAGAAGCCTCAACAGGCCTCTCCCCAGGTGGCCAATCGTCTCTCTCAAAGTGACTTTTTTTTTTTTTTTTTTTTTTGCGGTACGCGGGCCTCTCACCGCCGTGGCCTCTCCCGTTGCGGAGCACAGGCTCCGGACGCGCAGGCTCAGCGGCCACGGCTCACGGGCCCAGCCGCCCCGCGGCATGTGGGATCTTCCCGGACCGGGGCACGAACCCGCGTCCCCTGCATCGGCAGGCGGACTCTCAACCACTGCGCCACCAGGGAAGCCCAAAGTGACGTTTTAAAAAAAAAACATTATTAAAATGTTCTGCCTCTAGCAAATCCTCTCCTGATCAGAGATAGTAAATATGCAACTTTATTATTGCATTATTCATCACTAACTCTGAACAATACCCACGGCCCTGGGCTCTTGGGCCTTCAGAGGACCTTCCTTCATTAAAAAGATTATATTTTATAACTGTTTGGGTATAAAGACGAATATATTGATGATATCTATTAACTTCTCATTTGGCCTAAAATTGTGTATTTTTTTCTTCTGGTTTTAAATGAAATTAGGACAGTTTTGTGGGTTCTGAACACACAAAAGTACTATGGGCCCTGGACACTGTCCCCACCGGGTACGTTGGCCCTGATGATACCCTTTTGTCAATTGGTTGGTGCAGTTCACGTATGTCACCACGAGGTCCCCGGGTCCTGACCCCAACCTGGGGTGCGGAGTTAATGCCATATGTGACCCGGGTGTGAGTTTGTATTGCCAAGCGCCAGTGGTTGAATTCAATTGCTCTACATTCACTAAGTCTATTCTTAAAAATCAGCAGAAAATATGTGCATATCTGTACTGTAAAGTTGACAAAAGCAGCGCTCGTGTGACAGAGAGGGACTGAGTTTACTCAGAAAGATGAGTTCTGTCCTGCCCCACCGAGAGCACGTTTCTGTCCTGTAGAACCACCCAGAGTGGAGGAAAGTGACCTGGAAAAGGTAAGGTATCAGGAGGAGAGGTTTGTCTTTCTTTTCTGGGTGAAGATTCTGAGGGCATAGGCATTAAAAAACAGAAAAAACCAAAGAAGATAAGATAAAAGGAAAAGCAAATTCCAAAGACTCTCCTTTTCTTCTTGAGAATTAGATACTGTCCCTCAAGTCTTTCACAATTTTTAGGAATTGTTCTTAGGACAGTTTTCAGAATGAAATAAGGCATTTGTTTGCCAAATTGATCTATTGTCAAAATATAGTGTTTACACTTTTGTAACTCAAATCACTAGAGAGGAACCTCAGAGGAGCTGTTTTTTAAAGTAACAAACAGCCTCTAATATAGCCACTACATAGGCTGTGGGAGTGAATGGGAGCCTGTACCGCGAGTTCCCTTAAATGTAGATACACCAGGCAAGTAGAGCAGAACAGTCAATTATTTTGCACTTAAATTGCATTTTTTTGTAGACCATTTCTCCCAGATCTTTGCATGATTCATGTCTTATCTTTAAGGTCGCAGCTCAGCTATTCCCCCCTAGAATGAGAACTTTCCTGACCCCACCCTACTGTTCTTTATGCCACTTTCGTATTTTATTTTCCTGATAGTATTGGATCCTCAGAAATTATTTCGATATTCGTGGATTGGCGGTTGGTTCACTTGTGTGTTGTTTATCTTCCACTACTAGGATTTAAGCCCCATGAGCGCAGACCACTTACATGTTTTGTTCACTGTTGCATTTCCAGTGTCTGGAATACTGCCTGGCACACATTTGTTGAATAAACGGTTGAATGAATGAATGAATGAATGAATGTCTCCTCCAGAGACAATTGGAAACAGACTTCTGAATATTTCGGGGAAGTAACAAGGAGTTAGAATCGGAGGTCCTGGACGGTCCTCTGACCTCACTCACTCATTTACAGATGAAGACAATGCTGTGACCTAAAAAGGTAAGAATTGCCCTGGCAGGACCACTCTGAGGTTCAGGGGCCCCAGCTGTTTCCAATTCCTGAGGCAGCCCTCAAACCACAATTTGAAAATAAAGGCACATGAAAATCAGACCGAGAACCAACCCAAGGCATCTTCTCTAAGATAAATAACGGTCTGTCTGCTCTCACACAGCTGATATTAATCAAGGCGAGGCCATCGGACACCAAAACCAAACATGTGTCTCTCTCTCCGAGCTTTTAGCCCAAGCTCGCGATCTCTCATTCCCGTTCCCTCTCCTGGCTCCCACATCCCTCGCTCAAGGTTAGTAAAAATGAAAAGAGCTACAGCTTATGAAGAATTCACCATATCCTGGGTATTACACTAAGTGTTTTATATCCCTCATCTCCCGGAGGAGATACCATTATCCCCAATTCATAGGAGAAGAATTTAGGCTTAAGATGTTAGACATTTGCCTGAGGTCACACAGCTAAGAATATGGGAGCTTGAGCACCAGCTCAAAAAAGTTAAATAATTTTTTGAGTAGAGAATACATTCATAGTGTCCAAGCTTTGAAAAACACGTATAAATTTACTTTAAAAACCCACCCTCCTACTCATAACTACCCAGTGTCTCGCGCCACCCACAACCATCATAAGTGTCTTGAGGCTCTTTCTAGAGATACATTATGTATATACAAGTCAATAGGGTGTGTGTGTGTGTGCGTATGTGTGTGCGCGCACACACACATATGGACATTCTTTTGTAACTTTTTGCTGTGGAAAACGATGAACATATACAAAACCAGACAAAATCCTATAATGGAAACCCATGTTCCCATCATCCTGCTTCAAGTAGTATCGCCTCAAGAGCAATCCGGTTTCAACCACACCCGACCTGCCCCCTCCCAGACATCACAGCATTTCACCTGTAAATATTTCTGGGTGTCTATCTAAAGGATGAAGACTTTAAAAACATAACCAAAATACAATAATCACAACCTAAAAATTAACAATAATTCCTTAATAACCTAAAACATGCAGGTAGTATTCAAATTTCTGATGGCTTCACAAATGTCAGCCTTTTTTTAAAGTTTGTTTATTTGAATCAGGAGCCAAATAATACACATGGTGCAGTTGCTGATACGTCCTTTAAGTCTCTTTTATGTATATATTTTTTATTTTTTATGTTTTAATTTTCATTTTATATTGGACTATAGCTGATTTACAATGTTGGGTTAGTTTCAGGTGTACAGCAAAGTGATTCAGTTATACATACACATATGTCTATTCTTTTTAAAATTCTTTTCCCATTTAGGTTGTTACAGAATACAGAGTAGAGTTCCCTGTGCTATACAGTAGGTCCTTGTTGGTTATCTATTTTTTATATATAATAGTGTGTATATGCCAATCCAATCTCCCAATTTATCCCTCCCCTCACCTTTCCCCTTAAGTCTCTTTTAATCTATAGATTCTCCCTCTACTTTCATTCTTTTACACTCCTTGCAGTTTATTTGTTGACAAAATTGTTTGTTTGTTCTGTAGGATTTCCAACAGTCTAGATGATGTAAGGGGGGAAAAAAATCCCTTTTCCACAAATGGTAGCATAAAATTCATACTGTTTTGTACTTTTTTCACTTAACAGACCCCCGGCTAATCCATTTGACAAATCCTTTTTGAGCACCTAAAGCTTTTCTGGGTGCTGGAGACATAACAGTATGTAAAGCAAACAGGCAAAGCAAACACCCCAGGGGATGGAGATGGGCACACCTAAAGAAAGAAAGAAAGAAATGGGCACAACATTGAACGTGTATTATCAGGAGAATAAAGCAGGGAAAGGACAGCAACTGCGTGATGAGAACTTCAAGTTTCGGCCATCTGAGAAGACGGCATTTGAGCCAACTCTGAAAGCAGATGAGAGCCTGAGTCATGCGTCTCTCTGTGGGAACAGCGTTTTAAGTAGAGGAACAGCAAGTACAGTGGCTCCATGTACACTAGAGAAACAAGACTTTAGTCCAGGAGTTGCAAATATTTTCCCTTCAGTGTAATTTTTCCCTTTTGCTTTTTGTATGGTGACTCTCACCATTTAGGAAATTTTGACTTTTAAAAATGTATTCAACTGTAAATTTTCTCTTTTATGGCCCCTGGGTTTTGGGTCAGAGTCAAAAAAGAGCTTGGATTTTGAGTCACCGTGTTATTTCACGGCCCAAGACGGCCTTGGTCTAACTACGGTTCTAAATAACCACAGAGTCTCAATGGTTGAACATCACAAAGCTAATTTCTTGCTCACGCCATCCATCCATCCAGGGCAGACCAGCTCAGCCTACTTTCACTCAGGGACCCAAGCTCCAGACGCGTCCACTACCGCTGTGTCAGAGGAGCTGCAGCCCACCTGAGCTCAAGGTGGTGGGCAGTGCAGCTCCGGGTGTGCCCGGCAGGGGAAGGGACCATGTGTGAACAGCCCAGGAGGGTCATTAGACCACCTAGCTCAGGTCAAGGTGAAGGAGCTTTTCTATTAACCCCAATTCTAGGACTTGCCCTAACCCAGTCAAAAGCAAAGTAGTGCAAAACAGACACACGACTAGACCCAGCTGATTGGTTTGTGTGGCCAGTTTGAGAATCTGTACAGGACAGATGCCTCAGAGAGCATCACCTACTCACCCACAAAGCGTCACGGCTTCCACTGTCTTCCAGAACGAAGAGGCTGTATCCTTCACACTTCAGGAGCCAAGAGGGCACGATTACCCCCTGGCTAGGTTAGCTTTTCTGGGTGCAACATCTGGAACCAATGCATAAATGAATGCTGGTTACTCTCAGATAAAAATAAATAGTCTGTACCCTACAGACCCAGAGAAAGGTGCTGTTTGTTTAGATGATGGATTTTTTGCAGATTTAGTGAAGCCCATGGGTCTTGGAACTTTCAACATAAACAATGAGGAAACCAAAATAAACCCTTACAGAGCAGAAGAGATAGGGACATTTTCTTCAGCATGAATCATGAGCTAATGACTGTTCCTAAAAATGTAAACAAAATTAATTTATGCTCAGTCAGCAACTAGAGAAGAGGAAGAACCCAGTACCTGCCTTGTGTTCAAATAGACACTATTTGGAGACTAGAGTTGCGTCTGATTTTTCTGCTTGCTAGAATACATTCTCCAGTAATGGGGGCTTCTTTTGAAAACATACATGAGTTTTAATAGAAACGGTGATCTCATGGGAAACTCAGCCTAGAAACCAGTGGACACCCAGACTGTGATGGACATGAAACCACATCCAAAGCATCCTCGGAATCTCGCCCAGCAGCAGAAGTGGGGTTCTACGTAAAAGAACCTCAGGGGAAAGTGGGGACCTGAGAGTTAGTGCTGGTGCCTTGCTGGGACGGGTAGCAGTGAATCTTCATCATAATCTGGGACAGAATGCAGTGGTAAAGGAGCTCATCGAAGTTCAGTTGCCTTTTGGGGATCCAGGCCACGCACTCACTGAAGAGACAGGGATGGTAAGGAAAGAGATGTCACATGACAACCTCTTACTTCATTAGAACAGGATAGCATGAAAAAGACAAATCCCAGTTTTGGATGAATCGGTTTAAAGAAGATTTTTTAAAAAGACTGTGCCAGATGGTATTATTGTACTATTTTTTTCCAAATATTTGCTTTTCTTGCTACTAGGCGCACCCCTAGAGGCTCCTGCCTGGAGGGAGAACAGACGTGCTGCCCACTGAGTTCCACTATGTGACTTTCTTTGTCAAGTGGAATTTATACAATTGTCTGAACAGATGTTTTAAGAGCCCTGGCATGCTTCTGCCATTGTTTTGTTTCCTCTGCCACAAGACTAAGATAGGGGCCCCTCCTAGCCTGTATTGCAGAAGAATGCAGGGTGAAAGTTGATGTACCGCCAACACGTACACGAGCAAGAAATAAATATCCGATGTTGTAAGGCACTACGATTTTGGAAGCCATTTATTATTGCAACATAGCATAGCTCAAGCTGATGGATACAGATATCAGGACCAGGACTGTAGTGCTGATCTAGCAAAGACCCTGACATATATAGCATGTTGCCTCTGCAATAAGAAAAATGGAGCAAATGAGCTTGTGGCTTTAGTTAAGAAGCGGGGAAAACAAAACACGGGTAACATGAGTTTGCTTTTATTGCCTGCATTTGACAAGGAACTACAAGAAAGAGATAAGCTCCAAAAAGATTTCCAGTTTGAAAGTAGAATTGAAAGGGAAATACGGGAAATCCCGATATCCCAAAGTTAAGAGCGTCAGAACATGAGATAAGGGAAAATGGGTGAAAGCCGTTTCAGAAGTAATGGATCTCTAAGTCTCCTTGTCCCTCCCTGTCCTGGGCCACTTCTTCCTTGCCGCCCTGGAGAGGGTAGAACCACAGGTCAGGGGACTGGGACATGGCAATCATAGTAGTGGGTACAGGTAAAGTATGTCTGTTGAACGTTTGCTGCAGAGATAGTCCAGCCTTTTTCTCCCATTCAACTACCAGATCGCTGGTGGCCATACCCTTCCTCTCCAGCCAGGAGATGAAAAGACTCCCGATGGAGAATCTCACCAGCCCGACAGGAAACATTCTAAGATATTGACATTAGGGTCCCCCAACAGATGGTCACAATATAGTGTGAAAATCAACAAGTCCCAGTCAGGAACTCAGAGCTTCTAATCAGCCTTTTATTTCTCAGATCTTAAACTCTGCAGCCACACACACACACACACACACACACACAGTTAATATATTCAGAGACATAAGAGAAGATTTATCATCCATGATACAAGAATGAAGTTTTTTGAAAAGGGATCATTCAGAGATTCAAAGACCAAAAAAGCTCTTGGAAATTCAAATCAATTGCAGAAATGAGGAAATCTCCCAGAGAGTAGTCAAAAACACAAAAAGATGAAAAATACAGGGTGAAAATAATAAAATTAGAGGACCAGGTGGTCCAACACTAATATTTAATAGGAGTTCCAGAATATACTAGAAAAAAGAGATATGAAATCATCAATTAAATGGTTTAAGAATATTCTCAGAACTGAAGGACATGAGTGACCAAAGTGTGAGAGTCATTGAGATTCATATCAAAGCTCGACATGTGAAATGCACTTCCAGGAACCATCAGGAGATCCTACAAGTTTCTAGAGAGGAAACACAGATCACGCAAAGGGTCAGTATTCATGGCTTTAGATTTCTTAGAAAAGGTACTAGGGACTTCTTTGGTGGAGCAGTGGTTAAGAATCTGCCTGCCGATGCAGGGGACATGGGTTCGAGCCCTGGTCCGGGAAGATCCCACATGCCGTGGAGCAACTAAGCCCGTGCGCCACAACTACTGAGCCTGTGCTCTAGAGCCCGCGAGCCACAACTACTGAAGCCCGCGTGCCACAACTACTGAGCTCACGTGCCTCGAGCCCGTGTTCCGCAACAAGAGAAGCCACCGCAGTGAGAAGCCTGTGCACAGCAACGAAGAGCCCCCGCTCACAACAACTAGAGAAAGCCCCCGCGCAGCAATGAAGACCCAACGCAGCCAAATATATATATATATATATATATATACTAGAAGCAAGAAGATATTCTAAAGAAAAATATGATCTGAACTATTCCTCTCTATCTGGCAAAACTTGAGCTTGAGTATGAGAGTAAAATAAAGACATTCTAAGACATGCAAAGCCTCAAAAATGTATCTCGTACATACATATCATTTTGCAGGAAGCTACTAGAAGCACTCCACCAAAATGAGAGAGCATGGAAAGAAAGAATAGGCGTGGGGTGTGTGGGAACCGCCCCCCCAGAGAGAGACAAAGGGCATCCCGAGGATGAGAAGGGAGGCCCCGAGATGACCCGACAGAGGCAACCCCGTCCGGATGGGAGCCCAGTGACACCACGGGTCATCAGAACACCCCTGCTGTCCCTTGAAACCAGGTGCCCAGCTGAGCACCCACCCCGTCGAGCTCATCTGGCTTCTCCTGTCCCTGTACTGATAAAGCTCCTCCTCTCCTCCATGACCTACTGCTCTTGAGCAGCTGAGACCCCCCATTTCACCCCACAGAAATGTCCTCCTCTGGCAACTCCTGGGAGGCTCTGGTGACTTTAGACCCAGCAGTTCTGAGCAGCCGACCAGATCACATCGCCCCTGGACCCAGAACCTGTTCCACAGCCAGGTGCCTCAATGGTGTGAGCCCGGGGCTCCCCACGGACTTGCGTCCGGACATTTCCAGAAGGGCCTCTTTCTTTGCATTCATGGAATCTCGACCCAGAAATTCCGTTGAAGTTACCTTCTCCTGGGAACCTAGGGGCAGTTTTTTTAAATTTATTTAACTTTTTCATTCCAGTTAATTTTGCATTTGCTACCCAGTCAAAACTGAACAATGGATCCTTTGGGTATATACACATGGGCTGGAAATCTATTTTAAAAAGCAGAGGAATCATTGACACCAAAGTTTGGAGAGGGATTAGCTGGGCGTGAAGGGAAGGGGCTGTCACGCAAAAGAGGAGCGGGGAGGGTTTTGGAAATGTTGTCGTGATTCTCCTTCAGAGCCTGAGACAGGAGCAGGCAGGGTTCATTTTATTTCTCTTCTTCTGATTGCCCTTAAATGTTTTACATTCTATGATGTATGATACATTTCACCAAAAAAAAATTATTTTTTTTATTTAAAAAAGAGTCAAGTAGCAGTGAATGACTTAAGCAACAAAAAAAGAATGCAGATGCTCTGTACTGACACAGAAGGATCGCTAAGGTAGAGCGTCAGGTGAACGGAACAGGGGCAGAATAGCCTGCTTAGGAGGCGGTCACCGATTAGAGAAGTAAGAAAAGGAGACACCTACCTGTACACCCCCGCCTGCGTATCCATCAAAATGTCCCTGTAAGGGCACTTTCGGGACAGTTAACACTGAAGTGAACTCCGGATGCCGGGGGACCAAAAACGCAATTATCTTCACATCCTGCCCCTTCATAGTTTTGAATTTTGAGGCATTTGAGGGTTTTACTTATTCAAAAAGCTTTGTTTATAAAAAGAAGTCTGACAGTACCAAACCTAACGTTATTGAACATATGGCGGGCCCATCGGGAAACCCCCTTGGAAAGCAATCTGGAAACATCTCAGAGAGCCGGGGCCGGCACCGACGCTCCGAGGAAAACCTCCTTCGCGTGGGTTCGGGAACGTTCGGAACAGCCTTGTGTATAATGAGTCCAAAAGGAAGGAAGCTAGAAAGAAGGGTGGCGACCTAAAATTTCCCCCAAGAGGAAAATGCATTTAAAGAAATTCCCATTGGTCCGTACAACAGACAATCTTCCCAGAGTAGAAGTGAATCTACGAGGATCAAAACCCCAAATGAAATGTGGAAAGGAAGCAAGTGTGAAGATGATACACACTCTGTGATACTGTTTATGTGGTGGTGTTCACACACCTGAAAAAATTCTATGTGTTTATATGTCAAGTGCATGAGGAAGGCCCAGGTGAATTTCCGGATAGATATTTACCTCCAGGAAAAGATGGGAAATAAACTAAGAGAAAGGTATAGAGAGGCTTCATCTGGGTGGGTCGTGCCTTCTTTCTGAAGCTGGGGGGTGGGCACCCGCCCTTGATTATATTACCTGTTCTAACTTCTTGATTCTACGTTATACTTCATTTAAGTAAACAAAGTATCTCACTCGGCATACATTAGATTATAATAACAAAAGATGAACAGAAAAGATAAATTCCAGCAAGTCTGACCCTGCAGGGGTATCTTCACCGTGTTGCGTCCAGCCAGATTCATTTGAGCAGAAAAAAAAAGGTAGGAATAAAAAGGTCCTGGAGTTTTGCTATGAAATCATCAGATATTTAGAGCTGTGAGGAATTTTACCCATTGCATAGTCCAAGCCCCTCATTTTTATAGAAGAAACTGGGGCCCAGAAAGGGAAGTGAGCTGCCCAAGGGCATGAGACAGAGAAGGTCCATGATGGGACCGCGTCCAGGCCCCCGTCTCCTGGCCCCTGGCCTGGGGCTTTGTCCTCGACGCCGTATTCTTATCAGGGAAGGAGCAGTGATTTCCCAAGAAGGCGTGCAGTTCCTGGACCAAAACATTAGCCGGGCTTCGCTCGGGCAGCACACCAGTGAGCCTCTGCCTGGAAAATCCTGAGAACGGCATTTCCTAGAGGGAGCAAAGCAAACAGCCCAGTGCGTGAGTCAGATGTGAGTGCAGCTACCTTCCCAGGAGGTGGACTGGGTGAATCGCCTGCTAGCCTGCCCACTGTACACGTGTTACGGAGTTACAGATGCCGGATCGTGCGCCCGTGCGTGTGTGCGGCATCTAATATATAGTAAGTGTGCGGTGGTTGGTACCCTTATTATCATCCTTTTAGGAGAAGTCACACGTTTTCAGGGCCTGAAAACAAGGCTACTTTGGTTCAGAGAAGAAAAAAAACAACTGCCCTGGACCTAGTCCATCTGTCTCATGTTTCCAGTTTACGGTGAACTCGCCTTTCCCAGCTTGCCGAAGCAGTGCGTGTGGACGTGGACGTGTGTTCTCCCGTCCCCTCGGAGGGCCTCCATGGACACCCCAGGGAGGAGGGCGATGACAATAAAATAAGACGGTTGTCCTTTAACCCACAGACACATCCCCTTGAATGTCTGGGGACCTCGTGGGCGGGTCACCAGCTCTCAGACAATGAGCGGACCAGCCAGCGAAGCAGGCCACACCGCTCCTTGCTGGGCTGTGTAGCCACGTCACTGGTTGTATAAAGAAGCACATCTGAATGACAAGTGACTTCAGAAGAGGAAGGGTCAGCAAAGCCTCCAGAGGGAGGAAGAGAGGCCGCAGCCTTTGCGAACAAGGGCGGTCAAGGGCTCTGCGCCCAGTTCCAGTGTGTGTGTGTTAGGGGTCCTCGCACCAGGCAGATCCGTGACGCCCGCTGGGTGTCCTACACTTCAACTCGGTTCTCAGGCTGTCTACCGGGAGGCAGGGTCGGGTCCCACGCGCAGAGGCTCAGCCCCAAAGACCGCCCCCCAACCTCAGACGCCAGTCACAGGCGCAGACCGTGCCCTGGGCTTCTGACCAGTGGCTGTATACTGGAGGCTCCTTGGGTACAGAGCTCAGGGAGGCAGCGTGTTGCCTAGATCTCCATTTGATTATAAAAGGGTGTAAGGAGGACGGGCCAGATGGAGGAGACGCAGAGGGCGGGCGGGGTGTGGACGGAGGGCTCGGGGCTTCCGCGCCGCCCGGGGCGCACCAGCCTCCCAGACCTCCGCTGTCCACGGCCCCGCAGCTCTCCAAGGCCTCTTCTTCTGCGGTTTCATGGAGGCTTTGTTACAGAGACACGACTGATCGCATCTCTGGCCTTTGGTGACTGCGCTCAGGCTCCAGCACCTCGCCCCTCCCCAGCGATGGGGGCGAGACGGAAGGTTCCAGCGCGCTAATCCCGCGGGTGGTTCCGGGCCACCCGCGCGCATCCTCGGCTGGGTCTCGAAGTCAGTACCATCGCAGAAGACACGGTTATGCCTCTCTTCCCTTAGGAAATGCCATGGGTTTAAGCTCTGCTCCGTGAACGGGGACAATGGCACAGACAGCTATGCGGATCTCTTATTCTCAATCGCAGCATCCTGGGGGCTTGGGTCCCGGGCCCCACCTTCCTCACCGACAGCCCCTTCCCCTCACAAGTCCTGAGCCGCCTCCCAGCGAGTTTCCTCTGGAAGCTCGCTGCTCGCCGGTGCCTGGCTTTTCAGTCGCCCCAAGACCCCTTAAAGGGTGAAGTGTCTGCCCTCGGGTTGCATTTCCTCAACTGGGGTGGGGGCGATGAAACTGGATTCATCACCTCATCTTTGCTTTTAATTCTGCTGAAGTACAGTTGATTTACAACGCTGTGTTAATTTCTTGTCTGACGTCACTTACGTGCGGGGTCCAAAGCACTCACCGGGTCTTGACAGGACGGGCGGGGATACTGTCTGAGGTGCGCTGGGGAGTGCGAGGGTCCCGCGTGTGCACAGCCTCCCGCTGCTGGGGCCCGGCTCTGCTCGCCCTGCAGGAGAGAACCATCCACACGGCAGCAGCGGGCGGCTCCGGGGCCCCGTGCTTTGCTCAGCCTGGCTGCCTGGCATTTTGGAGCCATCTTGCAATTGTCCTGCTTTTCACTAGCCAGCTCCCTGCCCCCAATCCACTCCCCTTTCTAGTAGCACGGCCGCCTCCCCGCCCACGGAGTCGCCACGTTCTCCAGTTTCGTGATTACGGTTGGTTGCCCCCCCTGCTTCCGGCCCCCTTCCTCTCCTCCCCACTTCCCACCGGTGACCTGCACCCCCTAGCCCCCCACTTTCCTCCGGGCACCCCCCCCCCATGCCTCGGAGCCCTTGAGATGCGGGAGCTGCACCATCTGCTTTCGGTGGGGAGGACACGTCCCCCGCATCCCAACCCCGGAATGAGTCCACCCAGGGGGCCAAGTCGGGCAGCTTCTGTGACATGCGGGGTCCGTGGTCCATGTATCCACAGCCCCTGCTCCCGGGAGACCCGGCCGTGAGCCCGCAGGGAGCTGGACTCAGGAAAACTGACTGCAGACAGCAAGCCGGACTCACACGGTCCTGGCTCGCGCGCCCACCTTCCCTTGGCCTTTGTTGCCAACTCCCGGCTCTCCCGTGAGGCTCCCGCGGTCCTCAGGATGAGTTTCCCCCTGGGAAGCGCCTTGATCGCCCACTGCAAAGTGAGTTTGGGGAAGGCCTGCCTTACCTGGTCATCCCTGGATGGTCTAAACCCCGCACACGTTAGCTCGAGCCGGGCGCCCGCAGAGGTGCGCGACCCCAGCCCGGGTCGGGGGACCAGGGCTCTCTCACTGTAGACGGCTGTGTCGCTGTTTGGAGTCAGGACTGGGGTCGTGCTTGTGCCCCTGCTGCCAGACGGGCCGGGCGTTGGCACCTAGGTCCCGGAAGCCATAGTGGCTTCTGACGGTCAGGTCACCGCAGGGCCCCCTGTGGGAGCAGAGATGAGACGTGAGCTCTGGACCCGCGCGGGCTGGGCCACCGCAGGGGCCTCTGAACAACGCAACGCTGTCCCGAGGGCCGGGGCTCTGCGCAGGGCCCCGCTGGTGACAGTTTTTGTCGGGCCGCAGCTGGCCCTCCCTTTGCCTTTTTTGGAGACAGGGCAGCGGGGTTTCTGCTTCGGGGAAAGATGCAGTGGAGAATATGCTTCTCATCACACTACACAGAGACAGATGAGGAGGGTCAGGCCCGGGTCCCTGCGGCTGCGGCTCGAGCACCAACATCCCCCCGCGGGTCAGCTGCCTGACTCACGCACTTTCCCGAGAATCTGACACCGTAAGACTCAGGGCATGGGAACGAGAGGCCAGGGGAGGCCCGAGTTTATCTCACTGGCTTGTTTCTTTCCTTCTCTCGCCATGTCCACCCTCCCTCGCGGCCCCTCCGTCCCTGATTCTGTCTTCCTGCCTTCCAGCCGTGGAGACTCGCCCCGTCGCTGGCCCGCTTCCTGCTCTGTCTCCGCGGCTCCGGCTTCCAGGCCCTCACCCCATCCATCCCACCCGGGCCAGGGCTGCCCGGCAGGGAGACACATCAGAGGCGGCCCGGCCCGGCGTCTCCCCTTTGCCCGTCGAGAGGCGCGGTCGCCATCTGCTTTCAATGAAGTGTGGGTTTGGGTACGTATTATGGAAACAGAAACGGAAAAACCATCGAGGTCCCTCCTGCAAAAACCATCATTATCCACGGAAAGGAGCTCTTAGCAGCTTCCGGGTGGAGAGCACATCACCGTGAACCAAGAGGAATTCAGACAGGGATTCTGGCGGGGCTACACGGACGGGAGAGGGAGAAGTGGAATGTTCTCACTCACCCAGCAGCCGGGGGAGAGCGCCTTAGGCCGGCACACAGAAGGGTCCTGCAGCCAGGCCTGCGCAATCTGACACCAGCCCGGCCGCCAGGCCCGGTTTCTCTCTGACTCAGGAATGTGGGCTGGCGGGGCCGCCGTGGTAGGCCGAGTGGTGAGAGCAACACCCCTACTCCATCCAGGGCCACGGCTCCAGCGGAGGCCACACGCCATCCGCCCTAGGGCCCCGTGCACCGGCCAGGGGCCCGGCTGCCCTTGGCCGTCCGAGTGGCCCTTGCGGGGCCTTCCAGGAGGAAGTCACCCTCCTCCCCTCAGCCCACGTGCTGAGGGACTGCTGTGTGTCAGGCATCCACCTCAACAAGTCTCCAGCTGAGCGAAGCGAGGACGGTGCCTGCGAGTGCTAGGCACTCGGGAAGCATCTGGAAGGAGCGAAGTCATGACAGATGGGTCTGGACAACGTCCTCTGTCTTTTCTCTGACATGAGAAGAGCCAGCACGGCCCCTGCCAGAGAGTGGCATAGATTTACATCCTGCGTGAGACCCTGTGTGCGTGTGCTCGTGTGTGTTTCGGAACCCCGCCATCCCTCCACTCGGGGATGCCTGAAATTCCAGGCTTACAGACCTCGTTCCTTCTTCCATCCTAAGATACCATTATCTCAGAGAGAATAACGCTTCGAGCTTTATCAGTAATTGGCATCTTAGGGGAAATTAGTTCATCAGACTTTCCTCGAGGGAAAGTCTTAATGGAGGGAAAAGGGAAGAAAATGAGTGCTAAGTACCGACGCGGGGGCAGAGCACACAGAGCTAGATGGTCCCAGGGGTCCCGGCGGAGGAGGGCTGGGCTGGGCTGGGCTCGGATTGCCGAGTGCGTAGGTCTGACCCGCCTGCCCTCGGGGAGAGCCGCGCCCAGGGACCAGCGACCTCGCAGCACTCCTCAGGGAAGAGTCTCTGCTGAGAGGGGCCGGATCGCTGACCGTGGGGCAGGTTTGACCCCCAACCCGCTCTTCTGGATACCGTACTTCTCATCTGTCCCCATCTCCACCGTGATTTTCACTGGTTGGTAAAAGGAAGCAAGTGGGGCACAGCTGTCAGTCTGAGAACACGGTCCCTCAAAGCCCAGCCCTGGTCTCGGTTTCCTGAGCATCGCCGTTGGGCGCACAGCTGACACACGTGCTCACGTGCACACACACGTGGCTGCCACCACGTCTCAAAACCCAGCGTGAACTCTTCACAACAGCCAAGACATGGAAGCGACCTAAGTGTCCGCCAGCAGAGGAATGGAGAAAGAAGACGTGGTACGTGCACCCAATACAATGGAATACTACTCAGCGGTAAAAAAGAACGAAATAACGCCATCTGCAGCCACATGGATGGACCTAGAGATGATCGTACGAAGTGAAGTAAGTCAGACAGAGAAAGACAAATACCATGTGATATCACTTATATGTGGAATCTAAAAAATATATACATAATACAAATGAACTTATTTACAAAACAGAAACAGACTCACAGACATAGAAAACAAACGTATGGTGACCAAAGGGGAAAGGGGGAAAGAGAGGGATAAATTGGGAGTTCGGGAGTAACATACACACACTACTATATATAAAATAGATAACAAACAAGGGCCTACTGTATAGCACAGGGAACTCTACTCAATATTCTGTAATAACCTATATGGAAAAGAATCCGAAGAAGAATGGATATATATATATGTATATATGTATAACCGAATCACTTTGCTGTACATCTGAAACTGACACTACATTGTAAATCAACTCCATTTCAATTTAAAAAAATTAAAATAAACAAACCCCAGAGTGCAGCTTCCTGGGAATGAGTACCCAGATAGAGCCCTGGAGCAACAGTGACTACTGTCTGCGAGACTGTGGCTTACGGCAGGGGTCCCCAACCCCCAGGCCGAGGACCAGTAGCGGTCCGTGGCTTGTTAGGAACCGGGCCGCACAGCAGGACGTGAGTGGTAGGAGAACGAACGGAGCTTCGTCTACCGCTCCCCACGGCTCCCCAGGGCTCTCATGACCGCCTCAACGATCCGCTCCCTCCCCGTCCGTGGAAAAATTGTCTTCCACGGAACCAGTCCCTGCTGCCCAAAAGGTTGGGGACCGCTGGCTTACAGGACAGACGGTGACCTCAGAAACCTCAAGGTCGGCTTGTGGCAGGCACTGTCTTGGTGTGCGTGTACACATTAGCTTAGCAGTTATGTTACAGTACAACTCTCCTTAATCTTTCCAGCTGAGAGAAGGCACTGAGGCTAAGAAAGAGTGTCACTCCCCTTCTCCCCCCGACCCCCAGCACTGCAGAGGGACAGGGACTTCTCGTCCTCCTGGTGGGCGGGCTGTTTATTTACTCAGCTCTCTGGGCAGCTTATGGACGGCATCCCAGTGTGGCCTTAAGCAAACCAGAGCAGGGGGGGTTGCATGGGCTGGACCCATCACACCAGGTCTTTCCTGAGCTCAGAGCCACTATGCAGATCCCAAGGCAGGAGGGCCAGCGTTCCAGCACCCCCCGTTGCCACACGCAGATCCAACCCAACGAAGACAAGAGATGCCGCAAACCGAAGGATGGGCTCCAACCGGTGGCAACCCGGGCGTCAAAGGTCCACCTCGTCTGCTATATAAAGTCAGTGAGGTGGCTACTCATCACACATCGGTCATCCTTCAGTCTATACTACTGACTGCTCGCTTTGGAGTGTTCTGTTATTTTGTGGTCTACACACCAGAAGGTTTCAAGCAGGGACTAGTCCTTCTCATTGTTAATAGACATTCACAGGCGTTGAAAGTGCCGGCCACTCGTTGAAGCCATCTGGATATGAGGATCTGGGTGGGTGAAAGGACTGTGTGATGTGTCCAAAGCTACATGGGGAATTTTAGGAATTTAAAAGGCCAGAGCTACCTCTATACTAAAAATTCCTTCCCGCCTTTGGAGGTACGTTTGACTAGTCCAACCGCTGGACATGGTCTAGTAGCTCTGGGTCAACTGGAATGAAGGGCTAACCAATCGTCTGGAGCGAAATGAGCCCCACGCTATGAATCTGACGGGTCGTTAACATGGCTGGAACTAATGGGGCAGAGCTGGTTTACGGGCAGAACTTGGAGATGTTGTGGGTTCAGTTCCAGACCGCCGCAATAAAGTGAATGTCTCACCAAGGCGAGTCACGCAAGTTTTTTGCTCTCCCAGTGCGTATAAAAGTTATGTTTACACTAAATGTGTAATAGCACCGTGTCTAAAAAAAACAACGTACATGCCTTGATTAAAAATCCTTTACTGCTGAAAAATGCTAACCATCCTCTGAGGCTTCAGCGAGTCGTGACCTGTTCGCGGGTCGGGGGATCTTGCCTTGATGTTGACGGCTGCTGACTGACCGGGGGGCAGTCACCGAAGGCTGGGCGGGGTGACGTTTCCTTAAAATAAGACCGCAGCGAAGTGTCCGCATCCATTGACGCTTCGCGTCACTGAGCCCTCAGAGGCCACCGAAGGGCGATTAACGGGCCTCATTTCAATGTTTTTGTGTCTCAGGGAAGAGGGAGGCCCGAGGAGAGGATGAGACTGGGGGCGGCAGTCCGAACACCCACAGCATTTATGGATTATGTTCGCCGTCGTCTACGGGCGCGGCTGGCGGCACCTCAGAACAGCTACAGTAGTAACTGCAGTCGGTAGTCAAAGCCCACCGATCACGGGTCACCACGACAAACATAATAACAAGGAAAAGTTTGAACTAGTGTGAGAATTACCAAAAGGGGGCAAAATGTTGGGACAACGGCGCCGACAGACTTGCCTGACGCAGGGTTCTCACCAACCCTCAATCTGTGAAAAGCACAGAATCTGCGAAGCGCAACAGGGCGAAATGCAAATGCCGCGAGGGACGCCTGTGTTTCAGTCCGAGGCCCTGACCGGCCCCTGCTCGGTGACCACAAGCCGGGAGCTCTGAGGCAGCGCGGTAACCCCCGCGCAGCGGTGCGAGCGGATGACGCACAGACAGGGCCTCTGCCCCGCGCCGGACGTCGCGCCTCGCGCCTCGCGCCTCGCGCATGGGAGCTCGCGCAGGCCCCAGATCGGCTTCCGGCCGTCAGCTCTCCTATCGGCCCCAGCACGCGGCTGAGGGGGTGGAAGCACGGGGAGCCGAGTTTCCCAAAGGCGCCAGCGGTTCACCGGGCCACGTCCACACCACGTCCCCGCTCACCTCCTGCGCTGGGGATCGCCAGCCCCGATCTCTCACGAGCCCTGGACGGCTCATGCCGTGGACCTGCCCCGGCTGGATCTGTGCCGCCGCCACGAGGGAGCGGACCCACGCTCCGGCCAGGGCAGCAGAAACGCGGGCTCCGGGCGGATGTAGGTGGAGCTGGGGCCCAGCTCTCTGCTCGGAACACTCCTCCCAGCAGGCGCCCTGGCCAGCCAGGTGGAGAAGCAGAGCCGGCCTTGCCTGTGGGCTGCAGGCCATGAAACTGGGGTGCGGGGCCCAGGTTCCGAGGCCTCCTCCCCTGCCCGGCTCGACCCGCTCGGTACTGAAGCTGGGATACTGTCCAGCTACCGGTAAGTTCTGGAAGGACAAGACCAGGAGTCCCCGCTCACCCCATATGCCCCCCACGCTGGGCCCAGAGAGGCGAGACGGGAGGGTGGACGGAGGCACAGCCTTGGAGTCGCTGACCCCCGGGCTCAGGGCTCTGGTCAGCTGTGGCCTTGGCCAGAGTCATAACCTCCCTCTAGGCCCCCATCTCCTCGCTGTAAAGTGAGGATCATAACAAAACACACACCTCCCCAGGCCAGTGGGGCAGGTCACCGAGATGCTTCGCACAGGGTTTGCGCAGAGGCTACGTCACTGACAGGCGTCCCGCGGTCCCTCTCACCCGCTGCTATCAGCAGCGTTAGGAACGACGAAAGTTATCCATCGGGGCTCTATTTTCTCCCCTAACTCCTAACTAAGTGGGCATCCGCCCTTCCAAAGGATCTCCCCCTTCCCCTGCCCCTCAGAACGCTGGCCATTTGCCGGGACCTAAGGGTGGTGGGGCGGAAGGGAGGGGAAGGGCCAGGCTGGGGGTTAAGGCGTTGACCCGAACAGTCAGTAAAGCTAAGCCATCTTTGGTTTTAAGACCATTTTCTCGGAAGAGTTCTTCCGGCCCTTTGCTCGATCCTGGGACGCTTTCAAGGCCCCGGAGCATCACGCTCCGCGAGGCAAAGCCTGCTGGTCCACAGCTGTTTCCATCCTGGCCCTCCTGGCCGCATCTGAGTCTTAACAGCCTCCCCGGCTGTGAACACCCCGTTAGCTACATGCATCAGCCGTTGCGTTTCCAGCCTTTTTGCAAAGCACTACTGAAGCTTCCATCTTTTAAACCACGAGGTCGAAATCTGTCTTCATACGTTGGGACAAAGCAGTGGTCCTCTTCCATAGATGTCGTACCTCCAGCTTAATGATAGGACGTGGGTCCCACACTCACCCACTGAGACCTTGAGCCCCAGGTGGGAAAAGCTCCTCCCCCAGACACCTCCACGTCCCCCCAGGATGGCCTTCCACCCATCGAGGGACAGCTGGGATGTCCAGGAGAGCTGGCCGCCGGGCCCGTGGCTCACATCGCCCCTGCCCGGCCAGGCCTGAATGACTTCAGGATACAGCAGTTAACAAAGGAAAATACGAAGGGAGCCGGATTTTCCCAGCTGCCTAAGAGGGGAAAGGAAGCTGGCCTCGGTGACTCATACAATGGCATCGAAACAATTCAAGGAACTGTCCGGAGGAAGTGACCAGAATAGCCGGGTAATGGCTGCGTGCTGGTAGGGTGGGGAAGGTGGAAGCCAGGATCTCTGCAGCACAAGAGAGGGAGGTTAAAACAAGAGAAGGAAATTTCCCGGGGCGGGGGAACTGCCCTTCGGAGGCATTCTGTTGACTCCCAGGCCCAGGAGGAGAAGATCCGCGGGGGAGCGCAGAGGAGAAGGCTGCGATGCTGGGGTCTCCCCAGCTCCGGGGCAAAGCGCGGCCCCGCCGCCCTCCCCGAGCTGCTGCTTCCCGCTGCGGGAGCCAGGAAGGGACCCAGCGGGTCTCACGCAGGGAAAGAAGGGCCCTGGGCCCAGGCTGTGCGGCCCCCGGGGAGAGGGCCTTGTCTGCAGAGAAGCCTGAATATAGATGCTAAGTCCCGAGGCCGTCCTCCCCTCCCCCTGCTCTAAGCGTCAACTCCGAAAGCCTCTCTCAAGGGTGAAAGGGGTTCAAAGGTTTCAAGAGCCAGCTAACTAAACACGGAGCCCAGGAGAGGGTAAACAGCTGTCCACCATCACACACGCAGGATCCCTGGCTTCAAAGGACTCCGACGTGATTACAAAAAGAACACGAGGGTTCTCTGTGTTTATTTTAAAGTAAGGCCTTTAATAAACAGTCTTTAAAAAAAAAAAAAAACCCAAATAACACACAGGGGAAGCAACCTTCTTTCTCTCTTTTATGCAGCAGTCAGAGCATCACACTCCCCTTGGCTTTGGCTTAAATGAGTCTGGTTTCTCCGCAGAAGTTCACCGTTTATAAAATACGTACATTTTATGGACTTTGTTCTCCCCACTGGCGCAGCTTGAGGTTGCTTCAAAGTTCTACAGAGTTAAACAAAACCACATGGGACCGGCCGGCTCACGGTGGCCAGTGTCCGCAGAGGCATTGTTGAGAGGTGGGCGAGGCCGGGGTGGGGAGGGGGACCCACACAGGGGACCGCAGAGGTGCTCTCCCCTCCCCTCTCCTGTCTCCCGCCCAGGGCGCACTGGCCCCAGGAGAGAGAGGTGAGCAAACTTGGCCCAGGGCCACCGGCGGCGCTCGGAGGTGAGGCGAGTGCCAGCCAAGCTGGCTCCGGTCAGCACTCCTGTTTCTAACCCTCTGGGACACTCTGATGAAAATGCAAATTGTGGAAGTTTTGTTTGCTTGTTTGATGTGTCTTCTTTCTTTTTTTTTTAAGTTAAATTAAATTTATTTATTCTTATACAGCAGGTTCTTATTAGTTATCTATTTTATACCTGTTGGTGTCTACATGTCAATCCCAATCTCCCAGTTCATCACACCACCAGCCCCACTTCCCCCCTTGGTGACCATATATGTTTGTTCTCTACATCTGTGTCTCTATTTCTGCCCTGCAAACCGGTTCATCTGTACCGTTTTTCTAGATTCCACATATATGTGTTAATATACGATATTTGTTGGTTTTTTTTTTAAAAAAAGGTAAAAACCACACCCCTTAATTACAAGAAGTCAAAAGTAGAGGCATTTAAAGTCTGTGCATGCGTTTAGGTAGGTAGGCATGTAAGTTGGAGAGAGCTAGATAGATGATAGATAGATAATAGATATAGATAATAGATAGATGATAGATAGATAATAGATATAGATAATAGATAGATGATAGATAGATGGTAGATAGATGATAGATGATAGATAGACAGATGATAGATAGATAATAGATAGATGATAGATAGATAGATAATAGATAGATGATAGATGGTAGATAGATGATAGACAGATGATAGATAGATAATAGATATAGATAATAGATAGATGATAGATAGATGGTAGATAGATGATAGAGAGATGATAGATAGACAGATGATAGATAGATAATAGATAGATG
Source organism: Physeter macrocephalus (assembly GCF_002837175.3). NCBI lineage: Eukaryota > Metazoa > Chordata > Mammalia > Artiodactyla > Physeteridae > Physeter > Physeter macrocephalus. The sequence goes on along the minus strand of NC_041224.1, from coordinate 6,836,845 downwards.
ATAGATAGACGATAGGTAGATAGATTGATGATAGGTAGATATAGATAGATGATAGATATAGATAGTAGATTATAGATGATAGATAGATAGATAATAGATATAGATAATAGATAGATGATAGATAGATGGTAGATAGATTATAGAGAGATGATAGATAGATGATAGATAGATAATAGATAGATGATAGATAGATAGACGATAGGTAGATAGATTGATGATAGGTAGATATAGATAGATGATAGATATAGATAGTAGATTATAGATGAGAGATAGATGATAGATAGATGGATAGATGATAGACAAATGATAGATAGATGATAGATATAGGAAATGGATAGATGATTGATAGATGATAGTTGATAGATAGATGCTAGATGCTAGATAGATAGATATAGATAATAGATATAGATAATAGACAGATGATAGATAGATAGATATAGATAATAGATAGAGAGATGATAGATAGATAGATAGATAGATAGATAGATAGATAGATAGATGGGAGCCAGTAGATGATAGGCAAACATAACAGATGATAGGGAGAGAGAGAGAGATGTAAATTCATAGCTAACTCTGATCCCATTCTTCCTGGAAAAACTTCTCTTTCCCACACTGTTTTTGGCAGCTGCTGGTGCTGCCTACTGGACAGGCATTGTCCCCTCTTCCACACTGACGGAGCTCTGGTTAATTCCAGCAACTACCTCTCCTCTGTAGGACTCAGGGTTAAACCTGATTCCTCTGAGCCAATCTCATCCTGGGTACTGGTTAGGTGTTTGGTAGGAGAGAAGATCCATGAGATATGGTGGATGGCTAGCTAGGACACCACTGGGAAAGGCTTTTCTTCCTGAAATAAAGGGACATAAGAAAAGAGTGCTCTCTTTTCTGACTCCAGGAAGTCTGAAGCTGATGAAGCTGCCTTAAAACTATGAGGGCACCTAAGTAAAGATGACAGAGCAAGAAGATGGAGAGAACCTAGGTCTCTGATGACTTGGTTAGAACACTGAATTAATGAACTGTTAAATTGACCTAATTCTGGACTCTCTGTTATGGAAGAAATAAATTCCTTAAGTAATTTTTTGGTAATAAGAATTTAAAGTATAATTCACATACCATTGAAAGTGTACCATTCAATGGTTTTTAGTATATTCACAGATTGCACAACCATCCCCACAAATTATTGTTAGAACATTTTCACCCCCTCCCAAAGAAATCCCATACACATTTTATTTATCACTCCCCAGTCCTCCCATCCCTCCCAGCTATAAGCATCCACTATTTTCTATCTCTGTGGAATTGTCTATTGTGGACATTTCAGTGGAATCAAGCAATAAATTGGCTTTTTGTGACTGGCTTCTTTCACTTAGCATACTGTTTGCAAGGTTCACCTATATTGCAGGGTATATCAAACATATATTTAATTCCTCTTTATAGCTGAATAGTATTCCATTTCATGAATATGCCACATTTTGTTTATCCATTCATCAGTTGACGGATATTTGGGTCATTTCCACCTTTTGACTATTATGAATAATGCTGCTATGATCATTCATGTACAAACTTTTATATGATCATATTTTTTTCATTTCTCTGGCATCTATACCTAGGTGTGGAATTGTTGAGTTACTTAAGTAATTTTGAGTTGGATTGTGTGTTACTTGCAGCAAAAGCATCCTAACTGATACTTTTTTTTAACATCTTTATTGGAGTATAATTGCTTTACTGATACATTTTAAACTAAATAACACAAAGAGAAAGATCTTGGTTTCTACACACACTCAGGCTGCCAGTCTCTGGCTATTCTCTCTCCTTGATGTTACTGGGAAGAGAAAATCAAGTTCAAGAGTGCTGGAGTATTTTGCATATGATCATCTTCCTGAAAAGTCATTTATTTTATCTGAGTTTTGCTGGACCTGAAATAAATAAAGCTGAAAAATGGCTCAGCTGCAGTTTCCTTTACTAAAGCATATCATGTGCTCCAGAGGCTCCAGAATTTCAGAAAACTAGCATGGAACCCACTCAGTCACTCGACCAAGGTGAACCCATGCAACTTTCCATAATAACCTGCTAAGTTAGCTAATAGTCACTTTGTCGGGTTCCTTTGAACATGAAAAGCTTTGGCAACTTCAAGGGTGTTTCTAAAAGATTCCAAAAGCCTTGCACACTTCTTCATAAGCTTTCATACATTAGTTATCAGTTAAGTTTAGAAGAAATTGGCAGGAAAAGGGCACAGATTTGGAAGGGAGGGGCTGTGAGATTCTGGAGGCCCAGGATGAAGGGATAGAGACAAAGGAGGAAGAAAAGAGGCAGAGGCAAGCTCTGTCATTTTGAAATTTGGATGAAAGCCACCTCTGAGCTCAGGAATTCTTCACAACAATCACCTTGCTTGCCATCCTTGCTAATTAAATTAGGATGTGTTAGATAAATGATAGATAGATAGATGGGCAGATAGATAGATAGACGATAGATAAGCAGATAGATGGTAGATAGATACGTAGATACATAGATAAATGATAGGTAGATAGATGGGCAGATAGATAGATAGGCAGATAGATAGATGGTAGATAGACAGATAGGCAGATAGATAAATAATAGATAAATAGATGGGCAGATAGATAGGCAGATAGATAGATTGAGCATGCATGACTGTTACAGTAAGATAGAGACTTATGATAGTAAGTTTAGTTAGGAAAACAGAAATCACACCAGATATTCCAGAGATGTTTTAACAACACAGGGAATTGGTGACACAGGTGTTAGGAGGCTGAAAGAGCAACGTGAGATGTTAGAGGAGCCCAGAGACTAATAACAACAGAAGCTGTCCTGGGAAATAACATGGAAGAGGTGGTGTCACCAGCTGTGAGCTGGGATGAGGGGCCTCACGGAGCTGTTGGCCTCCAGAGCAAAGTCCTGTCCCACTGGTGTCCTGACACGTGGAGACAGGCAGCTACCACAAGTCTCTTCTGCCCCCTCTTCCACCTTCCAGATCCCCTCTAGTGCTAACGACTAACACACCTGGTAGGAAGCTGGCGAGGGAGCCTGGGAATGTAGCTGGCAGCGTCTCAGCCCCCGAATCCCAGAGCAGCACAGAGAAGGATGCTCTCAGAGCTAATGGACAATAGGTGAAAATCAATGCCCGTTTGGCCAGCAACTGCCATACACAACCCTCTACCTTACCGGAGATTTCCTACAACAATGACGACTTGCTTCTGTCCTATCAGATGCATCAATCTGTCTTACAAATGATGACCCTCTCCCCTTCTCCCCCAGAAGGTGAAACATCGGGTCCTAGGGACTTCCCTGGTGGTACAGTGGTTAAGAATCCTCCTGCCAATGCGGGGGACACGGGTTCGAGCCCTGGTCCAGGAAGATCCCACATGTCGCGGAGCAACTAAGCCCGTGCACCACAACTACTGATCCCATGCACCACATCTACTGAAGCCCGCGTGCCTGGAGCCTGCGCTCTGCAACAAGAGAAGCCACCGCACGGAGAAGCCCGCGCACTGCAATGAAGAGTAGCCCCCGCTCGCAGCAACAAGAGAAAGCCCGCACACAGCAGCGAAGACCCAACACAGCCATAAATAAATAAATAAATAAATAAATAAATTTATTAAAAAAAAAAAAAAGTTGGGTCCTACCTGTCCTCTCCCTATCTCAGATTTTCATGAACTCCTCTTCTAGCTCAGTCACAATCCCACTTGAACTTCTGTAACCTGGAGATGAAATGAAAAACTCTCCATCAACAGCAAGGCTGATATGAAATGATGTGATGACAAGCAAAGAGGACAAAGCATCGCTGCTACAGTCTTCATTTCTATACAAGACACAGGTCATTGCTGATTTCTGTAACTTCCTTCTTCCCTTTCCTCACAGACAGACAGCTACTAGGTCAGTCCGAGTTCTCTACTTTGCTTCTCCTACTTTCATTCCTACGGGACTGAATCTTCTACAGTCCTACTGTTCTTAGATTACTAGAATTTTCCATCAACGTTTGTCACAGGACTTCATGGGACCAAGAGCTGCCCCCAGAGGATTCCCCCAACCTCCAGAAACAGCCCTCCCAGCCCCTACTGTGTGGCGGCAGCCTCATCTTCTGCTACATAATCAGGATCAACCATCCCAGCCAGAGGGCAAACCCTTCTTTGCCTACTGGTTCAGTGGCGTGAAAGCCCAAATGTCCAGGTAGAAGTCCCAACTTTCAACTTGATGGAAGCATTGTGTGCCCTTCTGGAAGCAAGCATCTGTTGTCACTAAGAGCTCTAAACCCAAAGTTGCTGAGATGGGAAGGCAGTTTCTCCAGGGGATTTACTAGTGATGGGAGCCAAGTCCATCCTCATCACTTGATTTCTAGACCCTTCGGCTCTGGTTATGGGGGAAACCGCACCACGTTTCCATTACCGCACACTGCAGAGTGGTGTCCAGCATCTCAGGTATTGTCCCTCACCTTGCAGTATAACTGCTTCCTCTGAGGGCCACTCTTCGGTTCTCTGAAGCCACATGCTGCTGGGTGATGGGACACATGGCAAGACGAAGCAGTCCACCGGCATAAGCCCATGGCTGCATTTCTTTGGCTATGAAATGAGTTCTTTGGCCAGAAGTGAGGTTGTGAGGGACCCCATGACAGCAAATAACATAGTCCCTATGTCCATGGATGGTGATGGTGCAGAACATTTCAGGTGAAAGGAAAGCCCCCATCTAGAATAAGGGCTTATTCCCATAGTGTGAATTGCTTCTCCCTCCTTAATAGAATAGAGGGGATCCAGTGACCTCTCTCCGCCTGCAGGTGGCCTTCAGGAGTGATGTCACGTCCAGGGCGCCACATGCTTCTGCTGTTGGTAGGTCAGGCACTGGCACCCAGGTCAACCGCAGTGAGGAAAAGTCCGTGTCGTGGAGGAGATGCAGGGCTTCCACCCCTGCCACTATGGCCACGTTGTACGTGGACCCACTGACGGAGCGCCAGTGTCTTGAAAGTTGTGGGGAAAGCTGGCCCACACCGCAGAGCGCCATTGTATTCATCGGATTAGTGCGAGCCTCTTGTAAATCCCACTCAGTGAGAACTCATAGAGGACAGAAATAGCCTCGCACTTGGCACCCATTCTAGGATGGCACCCTATTCCTCTTCTCCAGTTTCTAGGGCGTTCAGCACTCAAGAGCAAAGTGAAAGACAAGTTGCTGCATTTTGTACCTCCTAAAAGCAGGAGTAGCTTCTGTAGATTCTGCAGACCATTTATACCCTACACATTGTGTGTGCTTCTACCAGGCAATAGAGCTCAAAGTTTAAAGGTCTGAGCCTGTCATTTTCCCTCTGCAAGTTCTCTTGTGTAGGTAGATGTGGCCGTCTGGTTTCTTCAATGGCCACTTTGCTGCAAGCACCACAGCTAATACGAATAAATCATGATATGCCACTGTGTACACAGGAGTTGCTAATACCCAGGGTTTTACTGGCAAGCAGCTCAGCATTGCTTTCAAGGCCAAAGACAGAGGCAAATCCAGCCCACGTTCACCTCTTTGTGGGTCTGTTTCCTGGGACACCCTCCTTCTGGTACCCTAAATATTCTATCAGCCAGGTTGTAGTCGGGGAAAGAGAAGGCACGCCAGGTATTTCAATGCACAGAACCCATTCCACAGGCATTGGAAGCCCGAAAGAGCAGCCATTGCATGCTTAGGTAGCCCAGGGATTGTGCACGGCAAGAAGGAGCTACCTCGCAGGGCTGGCAGGAAAGAAGTGTCATCATCAGGCCCCAGGTTCACTCAAACCTCTGGGAGGGGGTCTCTGTACAGCTGGCGCTCCAGCCTCTGAGGCCAGGGTACCAGGCTCTGGAGAGCAGATCTTGAGTGGGAAGCTTTGCAGGGCTGCTGCCTAGACTTCCGAGCAGAGCATCCCAGCTGACCGCCAGGCTTGGAGGAGGGCTTCCTTTTGGAAGGTGCTTGTACCTCTGAGAAGGAGGCCTGGTCACATGGCTTGGATTTCTGGGTGGAGGCACAGCCCCGTGGGTACGCAGATCACTGGGGCAGCTGGGAGTGTGCCCGCAAAGATGCTCGGGTGCTCCCAGGGGCTTGGGCCGGGACGGGAGAGAGTATAGTCCAGCGGCCGTCTGGCTGCTGCTGGCACGTCTGAGCATGGCTGGTGCCGGCAGCAGGAATGGAGTAGGTAGCTGGAGCCTTCTCTCTGCTGCTGTGAGAGCAACGCTGATGGGACCTGGAAACTAGGAAGGAAGCCCCTCTCACCCTCCTCCCACCTGCCAGTCCGCCCTAAATGCCCCCCATCACCACAACCCAGCAGGAAACCAGTTGCCAAGGGAGATGGAGAAACGGAGTTTGCGGAGCTCCAGCCCCCATTTAGAGGGGTGGGCTCGGAGCTGAGGGACAGCAGGTTCACCCCTGAGGCAAGAGAACAGAGGATTTGGAGCCAGAAAACCTGGGTTCTGGCATCAGTTCTGCCAGAATGGATGGCCTTCGAGAGGTTGCCTAACCTCCCGTACCTCAGTTTCTTCATTTAGGAAAGGTGGGTGATATCACTGACCTCAGAAGGCTGTTGTGAAGATGAACAGAGTTAATATACGTACAAGCACTCTGTAAACTCTACGTCAGCGGTCCCCCAGTTTTTTGGCACCAGGGACCGGCTTCGTGGAAGACAATTTTTCCACGGATGGGGGGAGATGGCTCAGGCGGTCATGCGAGCGATGGGGGAGATCTGCTCACTCGCCTACCGCTCACCTCGTGCTGTGCGGCTCGGTTCACTGTGCGGTTTGGAGACCTGCGCTCTACGTGCCATTTTAATGCAGGTATTATTGTGACAGTCAATCTTGTTGAAAAGCCACACAAAGGAAGTGCATCGGCCCTAAATTTGTGGCATCTGGTACAAGTTGCCAGTGGGGAGGACTCTGTGCGTGAAAGAGAAATCCAGGGACATGCAACTGGTCACCCCAAAAGGTCGATCTAGACAAAGCATAGTTTCAAGTCTCAGAGCCTGACCCAGACATTGGGTCTGGGAGAAGCAACCAAGAGGGGCTTCAAGTTGGATGTCCAAGACCCAAGTCCATCCTGGGAACAAGTTGGGGATGGTGACGGGATAGCCACGATGCTGGTGGGCACACCCATGGGGAGGGAGGCTCAGGGAACTGCTGCTCGAGCAGAGGGTAGCTTCTTGGCTGCTGGGAACAGACTTTGGGGAGTCCGGCAGGGCCGGGCAAGGGGGAACTGGGAGATGGACCAGCACCAACGGTGTTCTCCACGCTTGCCCTTCAGGGCTGCTGTCAGTGAATTTCTTTTGTGTTTTCACTGTTAGCCTTCAGCTTGTTTTCTTTGTAGGCACATTGTGGACATGAGGTCAGGCTCAATGTCGTTTTTATTTTCAAGGTATAATTGACATAACATTATATGAGTTTCAGTTGCACAACATGATGCTTCAATATTTGGATACAGGGATTGCAAAATGATTACCATACTATGTCGAGTTAACATCCATCATCACACAGAGTTACAATTCTTGTTCTTGTGAGGAGAACTTTTAAGATGTACTTTCTTAGCAACATTCAAATATGCGATACAGTATTATTAACTATAGCCGCCATGCTGTACGTTTCATCCCCAGGACTTATTTACTGTACAACCAGAAGTTTGTACTTTTGACCCCCTTTGCCCATTTTGGCCACCCTCCACCCCACCCCCATGCCAATCTGTTCTCTGAATCTATGAGCTTATGTGTTTTTTTTGTTGTTTGCTTTCCACACATAAGTGAGATCGTATGGTATTTGTCTTTGTCTGACTCATTTCACTCAGCGTAATGCCCTCAAGGTCCATCCATGTCTCTGCAAATGGCAATATTTCCTTCTTTTTATGGCTCAATAATATTCCTCTGTGTGTGTGTGTGTGTGTGTGTGTGTGTGTGTATCAATCATTATCTTCTTTATCCATTTATCCATTGATGGACACTTAGGTTGCTTCCTAAGTGTCTTGACTTATCTTGACTTGTCTTGACTTGTAAATAATGCTGCAATGAACATGGGAGTGCAGATACCTTGTAGAATTAGTGTTTGTGCGTGCATGCATGTATGTTTAATGAATACCCAGAAGTGGAATTGCTGGATCACATGGTAGTTCTATTTTTAATTTTTTGAGGAACCTCTAAACTGTTTTCCATAGGGGCTGCATCAATTTACATTTCTACCAACAGCACACAAAAGTTTGCTTTTTTCCACATCTTCACCAAACACATGGCATTTCTTGTCATTTTTATAATAGCCATTCTAACAGGTGTGAGGTGATATCTCACTGTGGTTTTGATTCGCATTTCCCTGACTATCAGTGATGTTGAGCACATTTTCATGTACCTGTTGGCCACCTGTACGTCTTCTTTGGAAAAATGTCTATTCAGATCTTCTGCCATTTTTAAATTGGATTTGTCTGGTTTTGTTTTTTTCTTTTGCTGTTAAGTTGTATAACTTCTTCACATATTTTAGATATTAACCCCTTATCAGATATGTGATTTGCAAATATTTTCTCTCATTCGGTAGGTTGCCTTTTCATTATGTTGATGGTTTCCTTTGCTGTGCAGAAGCTTTTTAGTTTGACATAGTCCCACTTGTTTATTTTTGCTTTTGTTGCCTTTGCTTTGGTGTCACATCCAAAAAATCATTACCAAGACCGATGTCAATGTGCTTACTGCATATGTTTTCTTCTAGGAGTCTTATGGTTTCAGGTCTTACATTCAAGTCTTTAATCCATTTTGAGTCAGTTTTGGTGTATGGTGTAAGATAGTGGTCCAGTTTCATTCTTTTACATGTGGCTGTCCAGTTTTCCCAACACCATTTATTGAAGAGACTGTCCTTCCCCATTGTATATTTTTGGCTCCTTTGTCATAAATTAATTGACCATATGTGGGTTTATTTCTGGGTTCAGTATTCTGTCCCATTGATCTATGTGTCTATTTTTATGTCAATGTTATACTGTTTTGATTACTATAGCTTTGTAATATAGTATGAACTCAGGGAGTGTGATGACTCCAGCTTTGTTCTTCTTTCTCAGATTGCTTTGGCTATTTAGGGTCTTTTGTGGTTACAGACAAATTTTAGGATTGTTTGTTCTACCTCTGTGAAAATCGCCACTGGAATTTTGATATGGATGGCACTGAATCTGTAGATTGCTTTGAGCGGTATGGACATTTTAACAATATTAATTCTTCCAATCCATTAGCATGATATCTTTCCATTAATTTGTATCTTCTTCAATTTCTTTCATATAGGTTTTCTTTCTTATAGTTTTCAGTATACAGGTCTTTGACCTCCTTGGTTAAATTTATCCTGAGCTATTTTATTCTTTTTGATGCAACTGTGAATGGGATTGTTTTCTTCAGACTGAAGTTCTTGCAGAAAAAGGATTGGGATAAAAATCTTTTAAAGTCCCTTTTCTATCAAGTGTGCATTTTTGATCATTTATAAACATAGACTTGAACAGAAACTACATTCTGTATGAAAAAAATATTTCTGTAGAGGTTCCTTGAAGTTATTCAATAGGAAGACTCTTGCCTACTATCTGGAAGGTGGGTGTTGGATGCAGTAATTCCCGAAGGTTCCTTCCTGATCTGGAATGGAAACAATGCGCTCCCAGTAATCTCCAGAGAAGAAATCTCCACCTGCACTCAGAGAGATTTCCTTTTCCAGTCAACGCAGCCCTAGAGACTGTGTTGACTGAAAAGTCACCTCCAATAACCTACCTCCACACACTTGAAGCGAACAGCTGATCTGCTTACCGAACCCACACATGCTCCCTGCACGTGTTGTACCAATCCTTTGGTGATTTGGGTTGGCTTAGCCCTTCTACCAAACTGTTTGCTATAAAGTTGTCCTTATAACTTACACCACGGCAGCAGATGACAACTAAAAAATAGGTCAATGGCTTCAGATGGCTCCTAGTCTGTGTCGCTGACAGAAAGAGTAAAGATCTCTTCCAGATCCCCAACAGAGAGCGTGTACATTATCAGGCCAGCTGGAAATTTAGTTCCACCACATTATCTCTTTAAGAGAATGGAGGAATTTTTAAGACAGGCACTGGTCACAGGTCACGTCTTTTCCTAACCAAAACTAACATCCACTATTTTTAGTTAGAAACCCTAAGCTCAGAAGAGAGTGTTCCAGGTAGAAGAAAACTGCATGAGTGCAGGCAGAGAAGTTGGAAAGAATGGTGGAGGACCTTCAAGTTTAAGATCATAGACCGAGTGTGTATTAACTTGCTGTCTCTTCCCAAAATCCCATTGAAATGATAAGAAATGACACTTTTAAAGAAGAATAAACCCATTACAATGTTGGGAAACAAGAAAGGATGTCATAGGCAGAGCAGAGTTTATCATAAGGTTTTTTAAAAAAAAAATTCCACTGTAATTCACACTAATTATAATAAGTGAAATGATACACAGATATTTAAAGAAGAAAGTTAATCTCCCACCTACCTCTCTAAGGCAACCAACGTTTACAACCTGATGTGTACCTTTCCTGCTCTAACTCTCTTTTCCATATATACACATACACACATACATATGTAGATAGATGATAGATAGAGGATAGATAGATAGAGGATAGATAGATACATAGATAGATAGATAGGTATTTAGATAAGAGAGGGTATGTTTTGTTTTGATATAAATATTGTCTTACACAAGGTGAATTTATACTATACTTTTATTCTACAACTTTTTTCTTACTTAAAAATATACCATGCATATCCCTTCAATTAAATGCAGACAGATCTAACTCATTCTTTGTAGTTGCTGTATGGTAGTCCGTGGCATGGATGTGCCATAATTTCTTCATCATATTCTCTTGGTGGTGTTTCCAATTTTTTGTCACAATAAACAATGAAACAATAAACATCCTTATACTTTCATTCTTATGTGTTAATGTATTTATTTTGTAGTATAAGTTTGCAAAGATGAACTTGCTGGGTGAAAATGTATGCATATGCTTTATCTCTATTTATAAGTATAATTTATGTGTTTGCTATACTACTTGACAATTCTCCCCTGAATATCATGACAATTCACCCCTAAATAATTTAGCATGCCTCTCTAGGAGTAGAGAGCATCTTCTAGATAGCTACAAAACCACTGTCCTACCTAAGATAATTAAGAATAATTTCCTAATATCAGCTAATATTCAGTCCACATTCAAATTTCCCCCCAGCTGTCCTAAGAATGTCTTTTATACTTTCTTTCTTAGCCAGAAGTCAATGTGAGCTAATGTACTGCATTTAGTTTTTGTATGTCTTTGGTCTCTTTTAGTGAAGAAGAGTCTGTCACTTTTTTCTTGAGACATTGGTGTTTAAGGTGTCTGGCTAAGTTATCCTGTAGAGTGTCCCACATCCTGGATTTCTGATTATTTCCCTCCACAGTATTATTTAAATTTTCCTCTATTTCTGGTATTTCTGAAACTGGAAGTTAGGTCTAGAGGCTTGGCTAGATTCAGGTTACACATTTCTGGCAAGAAAAACAAGAACAAATGTATATCACATGTGATGTTGTATAACAAATATATATTTTAACTTTAATAAATTTTGTCAGATTACATCTCCCAAAGATTGTAGCACTGTACACTTCCACCAGCAATGGCTGCCCTTGCATTTTAGCTGCTCTAAATATTATTGCTTTTTTAATGTTTGCAAATCTGATGGATTTTTTAAATGGTATATCTTCGGTTTAATTTGCATTTTCTTGACTGCTAGGGAGGTTAAAATTTTAGTCTTATGTTCAATGGATATTGCACCATTCCCTCCTGTGAATTTTATGTTCATATCCTGTATTTGTTAGGGTAATGCTAGCCTTAATAAAAAAAAAAAACCTCAGCGTTTCAGAAGCATAAATAGTACACTTATTTCTCATTCATGTAACTGTCCAGTGAGTTTGGTAGGCAGCTTTCCAGATGATTCAGGGACGTGGACTTCTTCCGTCTTCTGGCGCCACCATTCCTTAGAGCTGTAGGAAGAGAGGATGGAAAATTGACGCCTTTCCTTAACCTCCTTGACCCTATCAATGACACAATCACTTTCATCAATGAGAACTAGTCACATGATGTCATTAGATGCAAGTGGGGAGGGGCTAGGAAAACTGGTTCCTGATTGGACAGCTGCTTTCCAGAAACAACTCTAAACTATGACCTGAGAATATGTGGCCATCTCTGTTGGGTTGTTTGTCTTTTTGTTTTTTATTTGTATGATTTCTCTATATAGAAGGGACTACTGTATATATGTTTATATATTACACATGATCATCATATGTGTATATTATATTTTCCCTGGTATATTAGTAATTGTCTTTGGATTCTACTCAGTGTGTCTTTGGAACCTATTTAGTGTGTATTTTGCTTTATAATTATTTTTAAAAATATACAAACAGCACAGGCAGCTCAATATCAAAAAAACAAACAAGCCAATCCAAAAATGGGCAGAAGACCTAAACAGACATTTCTTCAAAGAAGATATACAGATTGCCAACAAACACATGAAAAGATGCTCAACATCACTAATAGCTAGAGAAATGCGAATCAAAACTACAATGAGGTATCACCTCACACTGGTCAGAAGGGCCATCATCAAAAAATCTACAAACAATAAATGCTGGAGAGGGTGTGGAGAAAAGGGAACCCTCCTACCCTGTTGGTGGGAATGTAAATTGGTACAGCCACTATGGAGAACAGTATGGAGGTTCCTTAAAAAACTAAAAATTGAGCTATAATATGATCCAGCAATCCCACTCCGGGGCATATATCTGGAGAAAACCATAATTCAAAAAGATACATGCACCCCAAAGTTCACGGTAGCACTATTTACAATAGCCAGAACATGGAAGCAACCTAAATGTCCATCATCAGAGGAATAGATAAAGAAGATGTGGTACATATATACAATGGAATATTACTCAGCCATAAAAAATGAATGAAATAATGCCATTTGCAGCAACATGGATGGAACTAAAGATTGTCATACTGAGTGAAGTAAGTCAGACACAGAAAGACAAATATCATATAATATCACTTATATGTGGAATCTAAAAAAATGGTACAAATGAACCTATTTACAAAACAGAAATAGAGTGATAGATGTAGAAAACAAAATTATGGTTATCAACGGGGAAGGGGGGGAGGGATAAATTGGAAGATTGGGATTGACATATACACACTACTATCTATAAAATAGATAACTAATAAGAACCTACTGTATATACATGGAAGTCTACTCAATACTCTGCAATGACCTACATGGGAATAGAATCTAAAAAAGAGTGGATATATGTATATGTATGAGTGATTCACTTTGCTGTACAGCAGAAACTAACACAACATTGTAAATCAACTATACTCCAATAAAAATTTAAAATAAATAAATAAAAAGATACATCTCAAAAAATTGTTTGTAGTCAAGTATATATGTATTTACATTCATGTATGTATAATTATATAATTATAGGTATTTTCTATCATGTTATATATTTTTTCCTTCATTCATTGCTTCAGTATTTACTCTCTTACTAAGAATACAGCTTACTTTCTAATAAGGTTTGGATTCCCACCTTTGTGTATATTTTTCCATATATTCATAAATGCAATATCAAACTATTTTCTTCCACTATTTTTAGACATGTATTCTTATATATGAACTATGTAATAATTTTATTTATTTACAAAAAAATGGAGAATCCATTGAAATTACATTAAAATAACTTGGAATGACAGATCATTTTTTGTAATTATATCTTCCCATCTAAGAATATGAACTGTCTCTCTGTTTATTCAGGCTTTGTTTCATGTTCTTCAATAATACCTAACAGTTATATACATAAGCATGCTGAGCCTTTTAAAAATTTATTTCTAAATATGTTATAGTTTTTTCTATATATGGATGGTACTTATAAAAAAATTTAACTTCCAACTTTTTATTGTTATCATAAAGAAAAGGTTTTGATTTTGTAAACTTATATTGTATCTGGTCATATTATAAAATTCTTTTATTAATTCTAATATTAAGACTTCTTTAATTTTCTGGATCTACAGACCTATCATCTGAAATAAAAGTATAGTTGTTTCTTTTGCCTACACAACCATGGTGTCGGCCGTGCCCTTCCCCCTTCCGGTATATTCCCAATCACAAGTGACTAGGGCAATTTCTCCTGAGATAAAACTCAAGAATGAATCTGTAAACAGAGTAAGCATGTTTCTTGGAAAAGAAGGAAGTTTCCAGCATGGACAATACGGTCATAGAGTGAAGGCCAGTAGGGACCAGTTAGAAAACAAGGAGGCCAAGAGAGGTGGAATGACATCTTTAAAGACTGGAAGAGAAAAAGATGTCAACATTGAATTCTTTATCAAACTCAAGTATCCTTCAAGAGTGAAGGCAAAATAAAGACACTTCAAATTAAAAAAAAGAAAAGGAGAGTGAGAGAGAATTTTTTTTGTTAGCAGACCTGGACGACAGTAAACGCGAAAGTAAGTTCTTTAGGATGAGAGGAAATGATAACAAATGGAAATATGCATCTACAGTGGAGAAGACTGGAAATGGTAAATATGTTAAATAAACATAAGGCTAGTTTTCCCTCTTAATTTCATAAAAAAGCATATGACTGTTCAAAGCAAAAAGAAAAACATATTTTGGAGTGCCTAAAATATACAGACGTATTACATATAACAACTGTAGCATAACAGATGGGGCTGGAAAGTGGGCTTCACACTTGCAAAGTTCTTACATTTTATGTGAATTGGTGCAACATTAACTCTCAATAGACCATAGAAAGTAAATGACCTATACTATAATCCCAACATAAACTCCTAAAAAGTAAGTCAGAAAGCAGGGTTCTTTGTACAACCTTGAAGGGTGTAGGGGAGATAGACTATATTTCTCCTTCCCATAACCTTCGTCCACTAATGTTTGGCTTGACCATGTGACTTTCTTTGGCCAATGGAAACAGCAGAATAACTAGTTCTGAACTTAGACCTTAAGACACATCACACTTCCACTTACTCCTCTGGGAGTTTCTGACCTTCACCATGAGAACAACATGCTCCAGGCTGCTACAGCCCCTCCAAAGGAATGAAACATGGTTGATCCTCAGCCTGAAAGATCTCTGCCCAGGTCCACCAACATACACATGAGTGAGAAACAAATACTTGTTGTTTTAGGACACTGAGGTTTTATGGTTGTTTGTTATGCAGCAAAAGTTGACTCCAATACAGTAGAACTTGGAAATGGGAATAGAAGTAAGTAATAAATACAACTGATACCACAAACATACAAAGAATTACAAGAGACTACTATGAACAGTTCTAAGCCAACAAATTGGATAACCTAGAAGAAATTGGTAAAATCATAGAAACATACAACTTAACAAGAATGAATCATGAAGAAATAGAAAATATAACCAGAACAATAATGAGGAAGGAGACTGAATGAGTCATCAAAAACCTCCCAACAAAGAAAAGTCTTGGACCAGATGGTTTCACCAGTGAATTTTCCCGAACATTTAAATAAAAATTAATACCAATTCTTCTCAAATTCTTTCAAAAAACTGAAGAAGGAACACTTCCTAACTCATCTTATGAGGCCACCGTTGCCCTGATACCAAAAGCAGACACGGACACTGAAGACAAGAAAATTACAGATCAGTATCTCTAATGAGCATAGATGCAAAAATCCTCAGCAAAATACCCCAAACAAAATTCAACAACGTATTAAAAGGATCATACACCACGATCAAGTGAGATTTGTCCCTGAGATTCAATTATGTTTTGACATACGAAAAATCAAAAAATATGATGCACCACATTCATGGAAAGAAGGATAAAAAACAAACACAACATTGAAGTGGGCAGTTGGTACCAGGGACCTAGATGACCACTCTCAGCTGATTTGTCCCAGATTTGAAGTCATGAAAGAGGATGACATCGCCAAGGGACAAATGAGTGTAACAAGAGAAAAAGACCAAAAAGAGAATCTTGAAAAATGTCATTTCCATTTATGTTATCTTAACAAGAGGGGAATAATTGGACCCCCTCCCCCAAAAAAAAAGAAAGGAAAGAAATGAAAACCAGGTCAGCACTCAGGTGCAGAAACCAAAGGAGGTAGGGTGTCAAAATGCTGCTGAAGAGACTGGATGGAAAAGTGTCCAGTGGGTTTGGTAACTGGAGGCCACTCTTAACTGACTGTTAAGTCAAGGGACAGGTAAGGAAACGAGGTGACAAAGAGCAGAGCAAAGTGCATCTGGAGAAACATCTAGCGCAGCACGTGAGACTGTGGAGGCCAGTGAAGGGCAGGTACAGGACAGGTGTTGAGAGTGGAAGCTGATCTAGGAAAGGTTTTGTTGAGGATGGGGAGACTGGAGCCATTTGTAGACAAGAGGAAAGCCACTGGAGAGAGAGCAGCTATGAAAAAGAACAAGATGGGAAGAAAGAGCTGATGAAGTGAAGGGGTCAAAAAATCAGAAAGGGATGGACATGAGAGCCAGGTGCAGCCTTAACAGCCTTGGAAAGGGAGCCACTAGTAACTGTGGTTTGTCCTGTCCACACTTCACAGTGTAGCCTCAAGAGTGGGGACAACCTCCCCCCAGACCCCCAGCTTCCCTGGCTATAGTGTCTAGCCTTATAGCTGGCACAAAAGAGGGGAGCTATTGTGAAAGCCTTGGTAACAGTGATGGTATCTGTTCCCACCCTCCAGACATTCTGTTCATTCCAACACGATCTTTAAGCAGAACATGGGACAGGTATTATTGTTCTCACCAGAAATGGGAGCGCAGAGCTGGATGCTGAAATCAAAGTCACACAGACAGGAGAAGAGGCCGTGCTTCCTGTTTGTCCCCTGGATAGCCCCACATTGCTCTGCAAAACCTCAATATTCACCGAACATCCACCCCACACTCAAGCCAGAGAAAGCTTTCACAGAATGCTAACAGTTCCAACAAAAATACTTGAACTTTCTTCAGTTCCTTTCATCTGACCCCGATATCTTTCCTTGAATATAGTGGCTCCATTGAATCCAGTGGCTCCAAGGAGCATGGAGAAAGGGAACAGATGGACGATGAGATAAAGGAGTTTGAATTTGCCTCAAGATAATAAAAATCTTGAGGTATCCAAGCTTTCCATCTGTGTAAAAAACTGCCAATAATCTTCCTAAATATTAGGAATTGCACTTAAATAGCCATTCCTCTGGATGATGATAACAATAAGGGTTTACTCTGGACCAGGCACTGTTTCAATCACTTTACATGTATTATCTCATTTAATCCTAACAAGAGTTCTGTGAGGGAGCTAGAACCACCTTCCTCCTCATTTATAGATGAGGGAACGCTGGCTTGGAGTAAGTGAGAGACTGGCCAAGCTCGTAAGTAGTGAGATGGGGATCTGAACTCTGGACTCTCATGGCAGAGCCTGCATCTCGGCCACCATATGAGGCCATCTCTCAGGGATATGTACACGTCACTTTTCTTCATTATACTGGAAAAACACAAAACTCAATTTGAATTTTATAAAGCCATCTTTACGTATGGGTTAGGAGCTACTTGTGGTATAAACGAGCTGTTATCACGTCTTTTCTACTCAGTGAAGAATAGTGTAGATAAGTAAGTCATTGAGGTTAAAAACACTAACTCAGTGGTTTACCTGGCACGGCACCACCATTCTTGTCCTCAGTCTGTATGAAGGCAACTGAGAAGAGGCATGAAACCTGTAAGTGGGAGAAACAGCATGTGCAGTAGCAACTCCATGTGCCTGTATCACTGCCTGCTCTTGGCAGTGACACAAGGCAGTGAATTCTCAGGTCTCAGAGCAATGTGAGTCTCTAGAGAAGCACACTCTCACAGTGAGGCCTCCAGAACCCTTGCAACACGTACTCACTTGGGGTACTTGCTTAAAACGCAGATTCCTGGAGCCTGCCTAGGCCTACGGTCTGATTCATCTACATGTGGGTGGAGAAGGGAACACAATCAGAGAACATGAACCTCTGTGGGCCAGGTGGTCCGTAGGCACCCAGCGTTTGGGATCCACTACACCACAGGTTTGTCCTGAGCATGTCACGACTGAAGAGACATTGAGGTCAGTGTCACAAAAGTCAATGTCAGAATGAACGACGATGGGGTGGAGGGGGGGAGTAGGGCTCTTGAGCGGAAGTGCATGTTTGCTAGTTTCTCATCTTGTCCTGGCAGCCTAAAGAGGGTAAAGACAAAATACCAGCTGAAGTTTACTATTTCTAGCAAAAAGGGGCCCCCCAAAACGAGAGAAAAAAAAAGTATATAATGACCAGGCATGAGAGTTAAAAGAAGGGGGAGGGGAACAATGGGTTGTAAAAGTAGAATATAATAGATATTGACAGTGAGAACATTACAAAATCAGTATATAAGGGGTTAAACAGACTAAAGCATTATAAAGGGAACCAATTGGGAAAAATGAAAACACATCTATAAACTTTCCAAATTACTAGGAGAATAAAACATAACATAAAATAATACAAAGAAATAACATAAAACAATATTAAAAAAGAAAGAAAAATAAAGCTGAAGTACAGAAGCAAAAGATGAAAAATTAAGACCAAATATATCTATTATAAGAATAAGCATAAATAGTGTTTTTCTAACATAGAAAAACACTCCCAGATTAGGTTAAAACAGCTAACTTGACTATATAGTACACAAAAGAGCAGTATCTAAAATAAATTGAACCAGAAATATTAAAAATAAAAAGATGGACAGATATACTGTGTCAATGCTAATAAAAGCAAGTGGAGATTTTAACTTTAATAGGAGATGAGGTTGAAGTCAAGACAGAAAGCATTAAATGAAACCAAGGGAGCAATTTATAATGATTAAGGGAATGATTCAAAATGAGGATATAATTGTCCCTTCTTTATGTACAAAATGACAACAGAACAATAATAACAAAAAGACAGCAAAACAAAAAATGCAACAAAGACATTTTACATGTAACTAGAACAATCATGGAAAAATAAACAAAAAATACAATAATAGTAGGAGAATTTAAATAATTCCTTTCAGTCCTGGCAGCTCTAAAGGACAAAAAGGTGAGGATCCAAACCCAATTAACAGTAAGGTTGAACATACACACACACACACACACACACACTTATACATATATATATACATTTATATAATTTATATTTATATATACAAATATATGACTTTGTACCCTGAAAACAGAGAATCACTATATTTCTAAGCACGGATAGAATGAAAATGGACCTCATTATCTTCAATGCTATAAAATTAGAAATGAAGTAAAAAAAAAAAATAGAATCACACTCATAAAAATCTCCTAGCCATCTGTTAATTTTTTATCTTATTTAAAGAACTTTTGTAGAAATCATGACTAAAATGGCAAAGGTTAAAGGAAATAATTACAACAAAAATAGTAGGGCAAGATAGTACATCTGATAACTTGAAAACAAATACACACACACACACACACACACACACACACACACCTAGTAATAATAGATTAAATGTATTTTTTTCAGATATGAAGCTAAGTGCACAAAATTAAGGTAAATTCCCAGAGCCTGAACTGAAGAAGGCACTGACTATCATAGCATTGAATGCAATGGCAAGAGGTGGAAGGTAGAGCATAGGATTTTAGACTCAGTAATCAAGGGATCCCACAAATAAGGTGAGGAGTTGGAAATAACACTTCCACATAGAATTTGAATTCTTAAGGGCTACAGAAAGTCTGAAAAAATCTGTCCACAAACACAGGTAAACAACAAGGACGTTTGTCTGTCTTAGCTTGGGGACTGGGTAGAAAAATAATGTTTCTCTAAGATTTTATAAACCATAGGCTTGCTCACATGCAGATTTGAGATTTGAAACAATAGCATCCTCGTAGTTTATAATGTTTAAGATTAGAAATTAACATAAAATGTTATTTTGGTCAATTGATAAGCTCCAAAGCATCTGGAAGAAAGAAATCTCTTCTCTCTCAAGGAAGAAGCTCTCAAGCCAGGCAGTACATGGTTCCCACACATAAAGACCTCCTAAATTCTCACTAAGTTCCATAATATAAATTGAAAATAAAACAAATGCAACAAGAGAGAAAATATATGTGACTTACAAAGGAATAATAATTTGGCTAAAATTACTCCTCTCAATGGCAGTTATATATCTCAGACGTGCTGAGGGTAAATAACTGTCAACCTAGAATTCTATACCTAGCTAAACTATCATACAAGAGTGAAGTTAGATATTTCCACATAGAAAAAGACCAAGAGAGTCAATGACTAACAGATCCTTCAAAAAGAGGAAGGAGTGAGACAATGACATCCTCCCCACATGGGCTCTGAATACACCTCTACACACAGGGGATTAACAACAGAAGGCTGACCCACCAAATCTCTCTTAAGCACTTTTTATTAAGTATTATGAAGTACTTATTAAGTATCATATGCCTATCTTCATCCTTTATGAAGATGCAGCTTGGATACAAACTGGGTAAGGAATAAAAATAGTCTCCCACTGAATTTTCCATTTTCTGGAGAAAATAACGCACACACAAAAAAACATAAACCAAAGGCTAGGGCAATGGTTCTCAATCATGGCTGCACATTAGAAACACCTGAGAAGCTTTAGAAGCCTCCTGATGCCTGCCTGGCCCCAGAGATTCTGATTTAATCAATCTGAGGTATTTGAATTTGTGTGTGTGTGCACATGTGTGCATGTGTGTGTGCATGTGTGTGCGCACACTGTATCTTATGGAAATATAAGATATCTTTATCTTAGAGAGAAAGAGTCACAGATAATTAGCTAAACTACACACAGATTCCTGACCTACAGAAACTTGAGATAATAGATGCTTATTATTTTAATCCACTCTGTTTTGGGGTTATTTGTTACACAGCAATAGATAACTAACATACTGAGTATTTGTAATACAAGGTTCTTGGCTTTATGTAAGACTTTGGCTTAGAGAGAGTTTGCCCTCTCTGAAACCTTTGTCCGTACTTGACCATACTTAACATACAAAGGAAAGATCAATGACTTCCTGGGAAGTCTCTCTCTGAGCCCCAGCTCCATGGCTGGTTGGCCAGGCATTTCTGGTTTTACCACCTTCAGTTTTGTCATCTTTTAAAAAGGCATAATAATTCCTGCCCTACTTTTCATAGTTACCATAGCCACCAGTTGAGATCATACAGGGGAAAAGACTTCCAACAACTGAAGTACTGTACAAACGTGAAATGGATAGTTTTAAAAAGCCAGACCCAGCCCTATTGTCATTTTCTGTCTGTTCCTTTAAATAATGCATCCCTTGTACAATCTCAACTGGGCTTTCATATTTAGCCTGAGAAATATGACTGATTGCAACTGTGTACCACCTGGCTAGGCTAAAAGCAACATTGAGATGCTACTGATAGGCTGGGTGTTTTCAGTCCTTCCCTCCTCTAGGGAGGTGGCTGTCAGACTACATCCTGGCATGTGGAGATGAGCACTTCCTCCCGTGAATCAGGGTGGGGTTGAGGTGGAGGTCTTTCCTGGCGTTACTAGTACAACTGAAGCCTCTTCTCTGTTAAGTAGACAAAGAAAGTACCTCATGACTTCCTGTGTTCTATTCTCCAGGGTCTCATCCTTGTCAGGAAATGCTGACTTTAGAGAGGAAATGTGTTTGCTAAAATAGAAATAATAATTAAATCATGTAACAAATAAAAATAACAAGATATATATGGGGTTTAAAAAAAACTGAAGAAAATTCCAGTGAACCAAATCTAAATATAATCATATGAATATCTGACTAAGGTCAGTTAATTAACAAGAAGTTATCAAACCTGTGTCCAGATGTTTTTGTGCTACTTAAGCACTGCTCTGCATTTTGTGAAATGTCTACAGTGGACCTGAGATACTTTACTGATCAAGAATAGAGATGGTTCTATTAGAAAAGGACCCCAGTAAATATCAATATTATGTAGTGTATTTGCAAAAAGAAACACAAGAATGATAAATTTGATGAGTGGGTAGAAACAGGAAGGGAGGTAGGGGTGGAAGTGAGATATCTTGGCGTATACTTCTTTATATCTTTTTGATTTTGACCCATATAAACATTTTATATATTCAAAAAAAAACCCCAATTAAATACAAATGGATTTTTTAAACTCTAAAACTGAATACAAACAGAAGCGAATAAACTTAAATATATATCAAGTTGATAAAATAGCCACACTTGAAAAAATAACTATTTCAAGTAACTTTTGATTTTAAGGAGCTTCTAATTCTGACTAAGCCAAGTCACTTTTATCTCTAACATCTGTAATGGAATACATTCTAAGGTCCAAAAGAATGGCAAAGAAAGCTGAAACTTGCTAGGTTTGTGGACAGTTGTAATACTGGTATTTGTGATGATTAATTTTCTGTGTCACCTTCACTGGTGAGTTTTTGAGAATGTTTTTGGATGAGATTAACATTTGATTGGTAGACTGAGTAAAGCAGATGGCTTTCCCTAATGTGGGTGTGTCTCATCCAATCCATCAAGGGCCTGACTAGAACCAAAAGGCTGATTCTTTCTCAAGGAGGAGGGAGCTCCTCTTGCCTGGTGGTCTACAAGCGGGGACATGATTTTTGTCCCTGCCTGTGGGCTCAAACTGAAGCACTAACTCTTCCTGGGTCTCAGGCCGGCCAGCCTTTGAACTGAAACTACACCATTGGCTGTCTGTGGGTCTCCTGCTTGTCAACTCACCCTGCAGATCCTGGAATTTATCAGCTTCCATAGTCATGTGAGCCAATTCCTTACAGCAAATCTCATACAGAGAAAGAGAGAGCGAAAGAGAGAGAGAAGGAAATATATATATATATGCCTCCTGCTGGTTCTGTTTCTCTAGAGGAAACCTGACCAATACCGTATTATAATTCTAAAACAATTTTATTTTTATTCTGGATAAGGCAAAAGGTAAATATATTAATCTTCTTAAGCAACAAAAGTTTCTCTGTAAGAAAAAAAAAGAGATGAAAATATAAAAGATAAGGAAAAGACTTATACTATGACATTTGTGTGGGAAATTCATTAAGAACTCATGATTATTTTGAAAATATATCTGCCAGCTTTGTTCAGTGAAATGGCTAGTAGCCATGAGCACACATGGCACCAGATTTTGGTTTCTAAATGCTTCTCCCCATTACAAGAAACCAGGGTGTCCTGGAGAAACGGCTGACTCCAGATCTTAGTCAGAGAAAGCATGAGATGAGTCTGGGACAACTTGCGCTAGAAAACAAAGTGGTGACCAAAGACTCATGGGGTCACATAAATGGTTATGGGGCCCAAATAAAGGGGCTCCCACTGGTGAAATTCAGGACAACCTGGGCATTAGAAAAATGATGGTCATTGTTTATAACAAATTAAACTGCAAAAATCATGAAGTTATAATGATTTGCAAAGAGGGGTATGGGGAGGGAGTGAGAGGGAGAGAGAGAAACGGAGGTGGAGAGAGAGAAAGCTCTTCTTTTACAGAATGCCAGCCAATAAATATAAAATAGACTGCACAATTTTAAAAAAATCATCAACCTGCAGCCACAATGTAATAACTCATACAGGCAGGGATCATCATGGATTCTTAAATTGTTGGACAAAACATTGCTAGTGGCATTCTCTTCACACAATCCCAAAGTATTCACCACCCCTAATTATTTACCAATTTGAAAAAGAAAATCTATCTATAGAGTGGAGGGGTCTCGTGGCCACAACCTTAGCCAAAAAAATGAAATTTCATCACAAATATTAGGACAATCTAACATCCTGTTACTCTTATAATGAAATACAAGTTCTCGACACCACCTGTGTAACATTCTTCAGAGAATTATTTAACCGTAATCTAACTATACATTTCGTCTTTACTCCAGGTTACGGCAAAAACACAGGCACTACCAAAAGCAAAGCAAACACCACCATGAGGACAGAGTCAGATCAGCCTACAAGGTAGAATGTTGTACAAGGCAATGGGCCTGCACTCTCCAAAAAATACAATGTCACAAAGACATAAAAGCAAGTGGACTGTTGTATCCTAAAGAAACCTAATAGGATCCTGAATTGAACGAAAGAGTATAGACTGCATATGAGATGATATAATGAAATATTGTTCATTTTGTCAGGTAGGATAATGACATCAGAGTTATGTAAGTGAATATTCTAATTCTAAGGAGATTCATGCTGAAGTATTTAGAGGTGAACCAGCGTGGTGACTACAATTTACTTTCAAATAGTTCAGCGAAAAAAGCTAATATATGTATATAAACTCAGAGAAAAAAGAGGGAGGGAGAGAGAGACAGAGCCAAAGAAAGCAAGCAAATGAGGCAGAATTGGTGAATCTAGTCCAAGAGCACATGGGTTTCATTTTTTTATTATTTCCATTTTTCTGTATGCTTGAAAATTTTCAAAATAAGAAGTTGAAGGGAAAGTATTGGCGATAATACCTTTGAAAAATACAATTAAGTTACTGCAGGAAAGAGAAAGGATTGATCTGTGTTTTTAGATAAGAATAGAAACGTCCCCCAGAGCTGGGGAGGAACACTGCGCCACGGTCAAGTTCACTCTGATTCTGAGCGCGTCTCATTAACTCAAAAGGGCAAGCCTGACCTACATCCTCCCAAGCACTCGTTACAAAAGCAAGGAGCCCTTTTCCAGGGCAGCCAAGTGTCCATGGAGGCAAAGCTTGCAGGATGAGAGGACCTTTTCTTCAGAACAAAGAGCTGGGAAGGAGGTAAGTAGGACTTGCCTTTGAGAGACGGAGCAGGCGTCTGTCAATGGCACAAGCAGGACGAGACGGCAGCAAAACGAGTGAAGGGATAGGAATCTGGGGCTGAGATACGGGCTCTGAGATGGAAGCTTAACATAATTTAATGCAAGAGAGTAATGCTTCCCAGTTTCCGGGAGAGTGCTTTGGCTTTTTTTGGCTACTGTTAAGGGAAGCCTTTCTGTGGCCTCTCGTTTCACCTGCCTACACCCCTTGCCCCCACCTGCACGACCTCTGCCCCCTCACTCTCCCACAGCGCTCAGAGAAGCGCTAGCCGGCTAGTGTCCTGGGACCCATTTGGGTCCTCCAGGCTCAGCCTCTCCCCAAGGAGCCTCTTCTGTTACCCGGGATTTGAAAGCACCACATGTGACCCTAAGAGAGTCCCAGATAGCCACAGAGATTTGAAAGCACCACATGTGACCCTAAGAGAGTCCCAGATAGCCACAGAGAATCATGGTCTCACAGCATGGACTGGAATCACATATTTTTCAAGTTCCTGCTAAATTGACAATTTTTAGGACCTCCCTGGCGGCGCAGTGGTTAAGACTCCATGCTCCCAATGCAGGGGGCCCGGGTTCGATCCCTGGTCAGGGAACAAGATCCCACATGCCTGCCGCAACTAAGAGTTCGAATGCCACAACTAAGAATTCGAATGCCACAACTAAGAGGTCACATGCCACAACTAAGGAGCCCACATGCCACAACTAAGACCCGGGGCAACCAAATAAATTTTTTTTTTTTTTTTAAAAAGAATGGCTAACTATAAAAAAAAAAAAAAAAAAGAAACAGGAGGCCACAGGAAACTGTAACACATCGCAGTGTCTCTCACCCCTCCTTCCCCCCAACAAGGGGACAGTGTAGAAGAACTCAGCGGTCCTGCAAACAAGACATTCCCTTTAAAAATAATAATAAAATAAAAAATAATAAATTGACAATTTTTAACTTACTACTGGCAAAAACCTCAATAATTTTGAAAGGGTGTGGTCAAAGCTAGTTGCATTAAAATATATACATATGCTGGCTTTCCTCGTTTTTGGTGAGAGTCCCTAGATTTTTATTTCTGTGCAATGAAGGGTAGATAAGACTTGTCGATGCTGGTTGAAGGGCCCTCCAGAGTGGAGAACAGGCCAGGGCATGCTGATACCTCATTTCTTCCCATGAAATTTGTTTAAAATATCTGCTATTGCAACTTCACATAAACTTATTTCCTTGAAAAATCAGATTATAAATGTATTGAGCTCAAGCATAAGATACTTGCTGTTTTTCCTTATTATCTATTTTATTTTTTTAATTAATTTTTATTGGCGTATAGTTGATTTACAATGTTGTATTAGTTTCAGGTATACAGCAAAGTGATTCAGTTATATATATACATATATCCACTCTTTTTTAGATTCTTTTCCCATATAGATCATTACAGAATATCGAGTAGAGTTCCCTGTGCTACACAGCAGGTTCTTATTAGTTACCTATTTTATATATAGTATTGTGCATATGTCAATCCCAATCAAAGATAGTTGCTTTTGCATAACTCAACAAGTACCCATTTCCACAGAATGCCCAAGTGCCTGACGGCTACTAAATTCATATACACTTAATACAACTGAAAACACTTCATACTCCTTTTCATCCTGGGGACTTGGCTTTGCCGGATGGGTATTTGTTGGATGGTTCCACAAGCTGGCTAAATCTGTTTTCCTTTTCACACTGACTGCAAAGTTGTTCAGAGCCATATTTGAAACCCGCTTCTACCAGTGTGATCGAAATCTTACACCCTGCATTTGAGGCAATATTTTTACAGCCTCATGATGTGTTACCGTATACTGGTTGCCTTGAATCTTTCTTGGCTGAGGAGGTACTTACGGGATGAAGAGAATGCTGGCTGAATCCAGACCCTAGCAGAGGCTGCTCAGGCTCCAGGATGCTCTCAATTTGTAGTGGAACCTAAGATGCTTTGCCAATCATCAGGGATCATTTAACTAAGAGCATCAGGCCTGTAAGAACAGCAAATCCCTGGAGAGCAGCTCTCAGTTGGCAAAGCCAATACATGAAGCCGCCATTTTGGTTTCTTAGGAAGCACAAAGTGCATCAGGGAAGGAGGCGGTGCTGCAGCCCATCCACCCACCCCCACCCCCACAGGTGCACCTGCAGACATTTCCAGGATGTACAGACTAGGAAGCTGAAAGCAGTAGGAGCTCATTTTGCTGAACACTTGATATACACACTCTGTAACAATCCTGCAATGGAACATTATTATCCTACTTACACACAGGAAACTGAGGCTCATAGAAAATGTTGCCCAAGGTCATGTAGCTGCAAGAAAATGGCAAAGCAGGATTTAAAACCCTGGTGGGCCTGATTCAAAGTCCTGGGTCATTGCAGCATGCCTGCCGGGCCAACTGCCTGCCCTCACCTCTGTTTCCCCAAATGCCACAAGTGTGAATATCACGTCTTTGATTCCTGATGAGGCTACTACATGAAGTCTATAAAATATTTTAATTCTTTGGAGGAAAAGAACCTTAAAAACATAAAGCCATGTGAAATGAGGCCAAAGAACTCCTGGATGACTGTCTGGTTTGATTTTGGGTCCCTGTGAAAATTAGGGAGCAAATGTCAAAGAACAGATCTTGCCCTCTGGCATCCGCAGATGTCACAAAAAATTCATGGAACCTCTGGAGAAGTCCTGCAGACTTCTGTAGCCATCCAGCGTTTCAATGCTGCAGTGGGGCTCATCAGCAGGTGGCCCCAGCACCAGCACCCTGCCCCATCAGCCCCGTCAACACACCCTGAGCGCGGGCAGGAGTGGGGCACGGAGGGCCCTCTCCTTCTCCTCGGGAGCTGTGGTTCCCAGCCTGAGCTGCTGACACTGCACCAACCAGTGGCTGCAACACCCAGAGCTCCCTGGGGAACCCCGGTGAACCTGCTTCAGAGCTTGCGCTTTACATTTTTCAGATCCCTCAGAGCAGTCCCAGGAGGTGTGTCCTGAAACATTTATCATCCCCTCCAAAGAGAACTTGTATGTGCCTCATTTTTTAATAAAGTTCTAGTCTTTTCTTTTCGATCCCTTTTCTTCTTCTATTCTTATATTATTGACACTGGTCTCTTTAAGTTCTTCTCTATGCCATGCTCTCTCCCATCACCAGCCTTTGCACAGTTCTCTCTGCCTGGAACACTGGGATACCTGCATGCTCCCAGGCCCCTTCCCTGGCTTTGACTTCCAGGTAGCTCTAGTTTAATTAAGTCATCACTTCTGAGAAGGCCTCTTGACTTCCCTAGAGAGTTGGGCCTCTGCTCTGGAGCCCTGCTGTAGCATCCTGTGGTTCTTTAACTTTCATCCCTGTATAATTGTCATTGTCTATCTCTTCCATAAGACCGCAAGGTCCATGGAGGGCAGATGCCACAGCTTTACTGGTTGCTGCTAAAAGTTAAACACATGCCTGGCACAGAGCAGATGCCCAATAAATGTCTAATGAATGAATGAATGAATCTCTTTTAAAGAATGAAGATCTAACTCAGACTAGTGCCATAACAATAATAACAAAATGTCCTCAGATTTATGTAGCTCTTTATAGTTTAAAAAGTGCTTTCAATAACTCTAGGACAACAAATTTGATAACCTGAGTCAAATGGATCAATTCCTTGAAAGACATAAGTTGCCAAAACTCACCCAGGGAGAAATAGGCAATCTGAATAGACCCGTGTCTATTAAAGAAATGGGATCAATAATTCACAACCTTCCCAAACAGAAGGCACCAGGCCCAGGTGGATTGAATTCCACAAAACATTTAAGGAAGAAGTCATACCAATTCTCTACAATCCCATTCAGAGGATAGAAGTAGAGGAAATGCTTCATAACTCATTCTATGAAGCTGGCATTACTCTAGTACCAAAAACAGATGAAGACATTATGAGGGAAGAAAACTACAAACCAATATCTTTCATGAACAGAGATGAAAAATTCTCAACCGAGTACTAGCAAATTGAGTTCAACGGTGTATAAAAATAATTGTACACCATGACCAAGTGGGATGTATCCAAGATATGCAAGGCTGATTCAACATTTGAAAATCAAATTCCAGCACATCAAAAGGCTAAAAAAGAAAAATTACGTGATCTTATCAATGGATGTAGAAAAAGCATTTGACAAAAATCCAACACTCATTCATGATTAAAACTCTCAGGAAACTAGGAATAGAGGGGAACTTCCTCAAACTGATAGAAGCCTACAAAAGCCCTACAGCTAACATCATACTTAATGATCAGGAACAAAAAGCTTTTCCTCTAAGATCAGGAACAAGGAAGGATTTCCCTCTTACCACATCTTTATGATATCATAGCGGACGTCCTAGCTAATGCGGTAAGACAAGAAAAGGAAATAAAAGGCATACGGATTGGGAAGGAAGAAAAACTATTTTTCTTCCTATTTTTGTTTGCACATAACATAATCACCCATCTGAAAAAGTCAACAAAAAAACTCCTGAAACTAATAAGCAATTATAGCAAGGTTGCAGCGTATAAGATTAATATAAAAAAAGGCAATTTTTTTTCCTATAGGTCAGCAATAAATGAATGGAATTTGAAAGTAAAAACACAATATCATTTACATTAGCACTCCAAAAAAGAAATTATTAGGTATAAATCTAACAAAAATATGTATGATGTTAATATGAAGAAAACCACACAATTTTGATGAAAGAAATCAAAGAAATACTAAATAAATGGAGAAATATTCCATGTTCATGGATAGGAAGATTCAGTATTGTCAAGATGTCAGTTCTTCCAACTTGACTCAATGCAATCCCAATCAAAATCCTAGTAAATTGGGCTTCCCTGGTGGCGCAGTGGTTGAGAGTTACCTGCCGATGCAGGGGATACAGGTTCGTGCCCCAGTCCGGGAAGATCCCACATGCCGCGGAACGGCTAGGCCCGTGAGCCATGGCCGCTGAGCCTGCGCGTCCGGAGCCTGTGCTCCGCAACAGGAGAGGCCACAACAGGGAGAGGCCCGCGTACTGCAAAAAAAAAAAAAAAAAGAAAAAAAAAAAGAAAAAAAAAATCCTAGTAAATTATTTCATGAATATCAACAAACTGATTCTAAAGTTTATATGGAAAAGCAAAATATGCAGAATAACCAACACAATATTGAAGAAAAAAACAAAGTTGGACAACTAACACTATCCAACTTCAAGACTTACTACAAAGTTACAGTAATCAAGTCAGTGTGTTATTGGTAAAAGGACAGACAAATAAATCAGTGCCCAGAAATAGAACCACATAAATATAGTCAAATGATCTTTGACAAAGGAGCAAAGGCAATACAATGAAGCAAATGTAGTCTTCAACCAATGGTACTGGAACAACTGAACATCCACATGCAAAAAAAATGAATCTAAACACATACCTCACAGCCTTCTCAAACATTAACTCAAAAATGGACTATAGACCTCAATGTAAAATGCAAAACTATAAAACACCTAGAAGATAACATAATAGAAAGCCTAAATAATCTGCAGTATGGCGATGACTTTTTAGATACAATACCAAAGCATAATCCATAAGAGAAAGGATGCATAAGCTGGACTTCATTAAAATTTAAAACTTCTGCACTGCAAAAGACAATGTCACAAGAATAAGAAGACTAGCCGCAAATGGGGAAAAGATATTTGCTCAAGATACATCTGATAAAGAACTGTTATCCAAAATACAGAAAGAACTCTTAAAAGTCAACAAGAAAATAAACAACTTGATTAAAAATGGGTAAAATATCTTGAGACACTTCATCAAAGAATATATACAGTTGGCAAATAAGCAAGTGAAAAGATGCTCCACATGATATGTCATCAGGGAAATGCAAATTAAAATAACGATGAGCTATCACTACACACACATTATAATGGCCAAAATCTAAAACACTGACAATACCAAATGTCGGCAAGGATGCAGAATAATAAGAACTCTCATTCGGTGCTGGTGGGAATGCAAAATGGTACAGCTACTTTGAAAGACATTTTGGCAGCTTCTTACAAAACTAAATATACTCTTACCATATATGATCCAGAAATTGTGCTCCTTGGCATTTATCCAAAGGGGTTGAAAACTTATGTCCACACAAAAACCTTTACACAGATGTTTATAGCAGCTTTATTCATAACTTTCAAAACTTGGAAGCAAACAAGATGTCCTTCAGTGGGTGAATGGATAAACAAACTGTGGTCCATCCAGATAATGGATTATTATTCAACAGTAAAAAGAAATGAGCTCTCAAGCCATGAAGAGACATTGAGGAAACTTAAATGCATATGACTAAGTGAAAGAAGGCAATCTGAAAAGGGTACACACTGTATGGTTTTGACTATATGACATTCTGGAAAAGGCAAAACTATGGAGACAGTAAAACGGTCAGTGGTTGCCAGGGGCTGAAGTGGAAAGGGATGAATAGGCAGAGTGCAGAGGACTTTTAGGACAGGGAGAGTACTCTGTTTGATACTATAATGACGGATACATGTGGCTATACATTTTCCACACCAACAGAACACCAAGACTGAACCCTAATGTAAACTATGAGCTTTGGGTAACAGTGATGATTCAGTGTAGGTTCGTGAGTTGTAACAAACGTCCCACTCAGGTGGGGGATGTTGATGATGGGGTGACTGGGTGTGTGTGGGAGGAGGGGGTACATGGGAAGCCTCTGTAGCCTCTCCTCAATTTTGCTGTGACCCTAAAATTGCCCTAAAGTCTCTTAAGAGAAGTGCTTTCACATACGTTATTCTTATAACACTGTAAATTATGTTTCTTATAAAAGGCTTCCTCTTTCCTCCCAATCTTTCATTATTAGTAGTATATTTTTGCCTTGGGAGTGGTAGCAGGTCTACACCCCCGCCCCGCTATAATTTTTCATTCAGATAACTAACATTTATTTAGCTTTCATTATATACTAGGCACTTTACCTAAGATTTCTTATTGAAAACTCAAAAGAGGTCTTATGATCCCATATTTACAGTCTGGCTGACCACCCCCTGGACCATGCATCTCCTACTCCTGTCACTTCAGCCCCTCCTACCATGGCCTCTACTTCTGCACCTCATCCTGATCCCCCTCTCTCCTGCCTTCTGGTTTTGTCTCCTGTCCAAGCGAAGCTCTCACACTGCAGGATCTGGCACAGGAGACGGGTCCCAGCTCCTCTGATACTGGCCATGCTCACCCCTCAGACCTCCCCGCCCTCAGGGAGCTCAAGGCAGGCGCTGCCTCCTGGACCCCTGCTTGGTGCTGGCCCATCTCCACCAGCTTCATCCTGGCCCTTTCTGAAAGCAAAGCAAATCTGACCCCGGCAGTACTTTCCTCACCAGAGTCAAGTAAACACATGTCCAGCAATTCAAGAGGATGCCACGGGCAGGGCTGTGAATTCAGCAAGAGAAATGTGGTTGGTGACCCCGAAATGAGTTGCTGGTGGAGGGTCCACTCCCAGAAAACGAGAAGGTCTTTGCTAATCTGCCGCCAGATCCAGAGGTTGTTTTCTTCCCAAGTGGATGCGAACTGCAGATACACTGGCTATCAGAAGAGGACACGCACTTGCGGAAACACAAAAGGATGCCCACTTTGAAAGCTAAACACAAGACCGTTCAGGGCAGAAGCTGGCCCTTCTGTGCTAGATGGCCAGATCACAAGCAGCTCCAAGTCACAAACTCGGGACTGGTCTGGGCCGAGGGTGAAGAAATGCAGTGGGGCCCGGCCCTGAGAACTACTCCCACCTTCATGAAAAGTGGGGGGAGGAGGTTCCCGAGGTCACAGGCTGCAGGGGAGCATGGGCCTTTCCAGGGTTCAGCTGGGAGACTCACACTATAGCCTACTTCGTAGTTTGTAAGCTTGGGTGGTAAATTTATCTCTTTTTTTTTTCAGGGGTGGGTGGAGAGGGGATGAGAAGAGAAGGAAGGCCAAGAACAAACCATCTGACAACCTTTGAATTAGGTGTCTTCCCTGTATTGGAAGAAAATATTTGGCTACTGGATTAAAACCTAAAACCCTGAGAATAACAATAAATAAATAAATCACGGAGGATGAGCACCCAGGGGAGGGCTGAGTACTTGATCCAGAGCTGTAAAGGCAAACTTGAACTCTCTTTGAAGTCTTAGGCTTGGTCTTTGAAATTCATCCACTTTTGCATCCTGCCCATTAATGTTTATTTTAATATGAAATAATATTCTTTCTCCTCCAAAATCTTCAAACAAAGCCCAGTGCTCCAGGAAGGTGTGGCAGGGGAACGCACAGCCCAGTTTCATGTGTCCGGGGGTTTGAATAAGCATGTATCCAAAATCTCTGTGCATTTAGAGCAACTGCTGGTCGACGATCTGGCTGCCGTGGGTGACAGAGATAGGAGTGCAGACCCTGGGCGCTGGGTGACAAAGGGGTGCAGAGGACCTCTTTCCAGGGGAGGATGGCCAGAGACACTGCAGAGCACCTTGCGTAAGTCATACTAGGAACAAGCATTCCATCTTGGGGCAGGCACGCAGGGGTTTCACAGGCTGCCAACACCTTGGTCTCCTTGTTAGGGCATGCGTTCATTCAGGTGGGCAAGGCTGCGATAAAAGAACAGACACGAACGTGCAATGCTTCGACACAAGGGAACTGGCACCATCCACGCAGGTCCAGGGAAGCAGCTCTGCTCCACGTAGACGTACAAGAACCCAGGCTGAACGTGGTGTGCCATCTTTAACGTGAGGCTTCCAGGGTCGCCTAGGGGTTGCCACCCCAATCACCGGGAAAAGGAAGAGAGCATATCGGAGAGTGGGTGTAAAGCTTTCAGGCCCGGGAGTGACGCACACGTTCTCCTGCTCACGTCTCACTCGCTGTCAGTCATGTGATCACACCGAATTGCAAGGGAGTCTGCGAAAGGGACTCTATCTGGATGTTCAGGAGGAAAAGGGAAACAGATTACATAGAATAGTACTTTTCGCCACAACACCTAAGGCCGGGAAAACCCACAAAGCTGTGCATATTAATTTCAGACAGATTAAATAATGAGATAGTTGCTACACGGGGCACAAACACATTTCTAGGTGATTCTAGGTCCTCTTCAATATTCCAGGTATGTTACAGAGGTGCAGCCCCAAATCCATGAGCTATTGGAAAGTTTACTGGAGCTTTTTCTGAACATCCATTTTTCTAAAAGTTTGGTCTGATTCAGTTAATTCCAGGCCCTCTGTGATGCAATTAATAAAAGATACTTGTCACTCTAAGACCTACATTTTCTTCCTAAAACTCCCTCTTTATTCCTAAAACTGTCTTCCATTTCGACCTTTTAAATTTAAGTACTAACAAGTGTCTCTCCGGAGCACAGAGAGTTCCAGTGAGACTAATTCAAAAGAGCAAATGATCCAATGGTCCTTCGCATAGATTGTCTCCCGTAGTAAGTTCGCTTCCTGGCTTCGTTGGCTGCGCTGGTGCAGACATGGTTGGTAGCTCTGTGAGTCAGAATGACCATTACCAGCGTGACACCTGTGACAGTTCTTCCTCTGAACTGGAACACTTTGTACACAGATTCAGAGCCAGGGCTGCCGTGAACTGTTTTCCTGGCAGCGGGAAGGTGATATCTGCATCTCTCAGCCAGTGTTCTCCACCACGTAGCTTATGTGAGCTCCCCTATCCGAGGCCAAGAGACACCTTGGATTTGTTCAGTTTCCTCGCCGGACTCTTGTTTCCAGAAGGATGGCACTCATTTCAAGGCACAGGGGCTCAGGCACGTCTGGCTGCCCTTGCTTCCTCCTTCCTCTTGGGGACGTAGCTGCATCACATCGTCTCGTGTGCAGTATGTCCCGAGTTGTGCCTTTCACCTTCACCCCAAAGCGCAACGTCGCCCCGCTCCAGAGCACACAGCTGTGCTCTCTGTGCATCATGAAGGCTTCCCTCCAGCATAAGAATCAGGAAGACTGCATCTGAAGGGGGGCTTTCACGTCTCTGGGGAGCCAGCACAGGTGGCTCCCCAAGTCCCAGTTACATCCTACAGGAAAAATTACATCAGCTGCAACTGAACAAAAAGCGGGGACTTCCATTTTTAGAGATATGGTTTGGAAACCAAACCATTACAAGTATTTGGTAATGCAAGATAAAATAGGACAAATATGACATTAAGTACAGCTTGAAGGAAAGTAAAGGAAACCCCAGAGTAAGGAATAAAGAGTAAGCTAAAGACCAAAGCAGTGAGCATGTGAGCTGATACGGTGATTGTCCCAGAGGTAGGGTTGTCAGCCTACGTAATCTTGAGGATTGAATTTTAATACTCCTGCCAAGACGGAAGGAAGAGTTTTGGTCCCATATGAGTAAAAGGGAGATCAAGACGCCCACAGCAAGTGGGGGCCCTTAAAGAACACACCCTCAGTGAAAGGTTAGACTAGATAAATATCCCCGTAAGATCACAGAGACATGACAAGAAAGCTTGTGTGCTGCTTCTCACACTGGGAGTCAGAAAAAAAATCCTTCCTGGGAATTGGTAACTACTCTTCATGCAGATTTTGGTTCAATTTCACACTAACAGCATGGTTCAGGAAAACCCAATTTAAGAAAAGAATATGAAATTTGTTCCAGCCAATGAAAATCCCCAGCGCGCTAAACCCAGGCTACACGATATTTTTACAGAGGATGAGCTCACAAACAAAACTCTTGTTTGTGAAATGCCTGAGGAAATAATCTGCTATGATTAAGAGCCCTCAGACATAGAAAAAGAGTATTAGAACCTGAGAACTTCAGATAACTGGATAATCTTATAGACTATAAAATGAAAATATGTGACATGATGAATGTCAAAAAGGAAGGAATTCAAAACGTAAGAAAAGAATAAATCATTATCAAAAATGAAACCAGGCAAAAATGAAGAGTAACCAAATACAAGTTTTAGAAATAAAAATCTAGTAACTGAAGTTAAAAACTCAGTGGATAGGTTTTATCTGATTAGATACAGCTGATCAGAGACTCAGTGAACAGGAAAGAAAATATGAGGAAATTATACAACATGCAATACCCAAATCAAGAGGTAGAAAATATGAAAGAGAAGTTAAGAGATATTCAGATAGAATGAAAACATCCAAATATATCTAATTAAAGTTGCAGGAAGAAAGAACCAAGAGACTGAGGAGAGTCAGTACTCATAAAGAGAATGGCTGAATATTTCCCGGAGTTTATAAAACATATGAATCTGTGGATTCAGGATGTGCAACACACTGTAAGCAAAATAAATAAAACACGGCTACACCTGAACACATGTTGGTAAAACTGCAAATCAGGAGCAAAGAGAAAAAGCTTAGAAGCAACCAGCAAGAGCATTCTTTAGACTGATATCCTATCCTCAGGCAGATATACTATAGCAGCAGCAATAAAAGCCAAAATACAGTGGAATAATATCTTCAAAGTGCTGGAAGAATATAACTCACAATTTAGATTTTTATACTCACTGATTCAAGAGTGAGGAAAAATTCAAAATATTTTTAGACAAACCAAGACTGAGAGCACTTAGCCCATTAACTCTCACTGAAGGAACTACTAAAGGATTTTCTTCAAGAAGAAGTAATCAAATTCAGAAGAAACAAATATAATGTAAGCAGCAATGAAATAGGTGAGCATTCAGGTAAATCTAAATAAGAATCGGTTGTATAAAAATCAATGACAGTGTATATATGTCCACTCTACCAAATGTAAAATAGATAGCTAGCGGGAAGCAGCGCACAGCACAGGGAGATCAGCTCGGTGCTTTGTGACCACCTAGAGGGGTGGGATAGGGTGGGAGGGAGGGAGACGCAAGAGGGAGGAGATATGGGGATAGATGTATACGTATAGCTGATTCACTTTGTTATACAGCAGAAATTAACACACCACTGTAAAACAATTACACTCCAATAAAGATGTTAAAAAAAATCAATGACAGATTTTAGGAAAGAAGTGCAAAAAGTGGAATAAAATACCAGAGAGTAATAATCGATTGAGGAGAGACAGGAGGGGTATAAAGTAAGGCAACCCAGGGTCTGTACATTATAAAGTGGAAGGGAGAAAGGCTGAACGAGTACAGACTTGTTAACTCAGGTACCAGATAAAAATTGGAAGGCAGCCACTAGAAGAACAGAAATAGAATGTATAACTTCCAAAGCAGCAGCAGCAAAAATAAGAAAAGGAAATTAAGAAAACTCAATTATTCTAGTAGAAAGCAGAAAAGGAGAAAAGATATTTACATACAATATGTATACATATTGTGAACAGAAAACACAACATAATACGGTAGGAACAAAGTTTTAAAATCACAATAAATATGGGATACAGAAAATATGTATTAAAATATAACAGTAAGTATAATATAAATGCCTTAAACTTTGTCAGACAGATTTAATTCAATTCATAAAAAAGGATGCAACCCACGAAGGATTTAATACAGCTCACTACAAACATATGGAAAGAGTTCTCAGCCTCCCTAGTAACTAAAGAAACAATGAGTTCACATATGGATTTTAAAATGACAACCCTTAGTGCTGAAGGGAGTGGGTAAATTGGCATTCTTTTAAAATGTTGACTGTAAAGTGAATTGGAACACATTTTCTGGAGTAGAGTTTGCAACATGTGTCAAAAGCCCTAAAATGTACACGTGTAGCAATTACACTTGGAGGAAATAATCAGATAACATGGGCAAAAATTTACCTGCAAGGATGCTCTAATAAATTACTGATAATATCAAAAACCTGAGATCTAAATCTCCAACAATTAATTATATTACTACTACAGCTACCACCACTACTACTACTAAGAATAATGATAAAATATAATATTATTAAGAGTTTATTATGCGGCAGGCATTGTTCTAAGTGCTTTACTGATGAACACATTTTGATCTCCATTATAACTATATGAAATGGGTATTATAATCACCCCCATCTTACAGATAAGAAAACACAGGCACAGAGAAGTTAGTAATTTGCTTAAAGTTACCCAGTGATCAAGGGAAGCGCCCCCCCCCACCCACTTTTTTCCTAGGAAGGTTCTGTTTTCAGTGGCTTGTCCCTTCCCACTTCAAAATGCTTTTTGGGGACACTCATCATAGCCGAGAGCCGAAGGCCAAGGGTGTAGACAGCTGGTGCTGAGAGTCTGGTAATAACCACCATGGTAAGTACTGAACCCCCTGAAATCCCCTCCCTCACTCTGACCCAGGCTGTTCTATTTTTGTCACCTCTGTTTAATCTTGTGTCATTCCAGTGATTAAGCTTTTGCAGAAGACAGAAGAACACGGGGGAACAGGTAAGATTATGTAGCAGGTGTGACGGCCAATCCAAGCAGTGAACATTGGGGCAGATTTTTCATAAATGCACAGTGCCTTCCCAGGTCACAGGCTCTTCCAGAACCTTGCCACTGCCTCATTAGGAGGGAGAACCTATGTTCCCTCCCCTCAAAACTGAGCGGGTTCTCCAGAACGACCACGACCCTTGAGTTTAGGAGATTATGCAGCCGATA
This sequence comes from Physeter macrocephalus, assembly GCF_002837175.3. Taxonomy (NCBI): domain Eukaryota; kingdom Metazoa; phylum Chordata; class Mammalia; order Artiodactyla; family Physeteridae; genus Physeter; species Physeter macrocephalus. The sequence goes on along the minus strand of NC_041224.1, from coordinate 6,798,625 downwards.
AAAAACATGTTCTAGGCAATACCGTGTTTTAATAACACAAAGCAGAGGAAACAATCTGTACTGTAAATCCTCATACTGTAAACACACATACGTATGTTAGTATAAAGTGATATTTACACGGGGGCATATTTAGTTGCAGGAACAAGTATGGATGCATCGTACTCTGAAATACGAACAATCCTTGCTCTGGGTGCCAGGATCACAGGGAACTTTTGTCTTTGTGCTTACTGTTCATATTTCTACAAGGATCGTGTATCACTCATGCGATTTGAAACGCAGAACTTGTAATTCCAAAGACTGAAAACATCCATGTGGTTGGTGGGGTGGGTGAGGATGGGAGTCAGAGGGGGGAGAAGCCTCCCCTGCCTGCCCAGCTGGGTGCTTACTTGCTTCTGAGGCCTCTTGGACCCACCGAGTCTAACGTCACAGGTCCAGCACCCGACCAGCCAGGGTCTTTTCCTTCAACGCCCAGTGTCTCCAGCTGCGTCTTTCGTCAGCTATCTGTCCGGGGTCAACTGCTTAGACTTTGTTCTCTTGGCCCGATCCAAGAAGAGCTCAATTACGCGGGGAGTCATATAGGTATTTCCTTCCTGTCACCTGAGGAAACGAGGCCAGGCGTACAGTCCACAGTGGGAGACAATGGCGAGTCATTAAATTTTTTCAGCAAATGTTGACTGGACGTCTGCCACGTGACGGACACCGTCTTTCAGGCCGAGCAACCTTGCATTCAAGGACAATAAACTAAGCCTCTTCCAACGCACTCCTCTAGTGTTTTCTTTTTTAAAAAATAAAGATCACAACAAGTTACCTTTGATACAGACGTAAACCATAAACTCCTCTTGTGGCAAGATTATAAAAGTTCTTCGTCTGGGAATAAGACTTCCCTGATAAGCTCATAGGTTCCAACAAATGTCCAAGTAATTATTTGATCGTGATTGACTAAATCCTTAATAGAGTTAATCATGCTCTATAGCACCCATGCCCATCCCCCAAATGAAATCAAGGCTGCAGCATAGAAACTGCTCAGCCGCGATGTTACTGTCTAGCCGCACTTTTTAAGCAGGGAACCCTTAGTTTCTTTTGGATGGAAACGTCCTGCCTAATGGAAGTTTAGAAAAAGCTCCCTGCCGATGGCACATCTTTCATCTCAGGCTTGCCCAAGTCTGAACCGCAGTCTGACGAGGCTGGCAGTCCTTCAGATACAAACCTGCCCTCAGGAAATACCCTCAGTCATTTGGGGTGCAAACCTGGAGAGATTCTACCGCGGGATCCCACTTTTTACCTTTGCTGGCTCATCCTGGACCTTCTAACCCTTCTTACAAAGCTGTGTGTAGATCGACAGCATCCAGAATCCTTTTCAGTAGGTGCGCTTCTCCTTGAATTAAAATGCTGATGAGTGTAGCCTTTTATCTCTTACAAATTCTATTCCTCTTAATTGTTGAGATGCTGATGAGACCTCACTTAGTCCAGCAGGGAAACATTGCATCCACAAGAAATCACCCTGAGAAAATGCAAATAAAAATTTCTTAGTTTTTCTTTTTCCCTTGGCCCGTGTTCCACATTTATTATTTTTAAATGTTATTTATTTATTTAATGACACTTCATTTAATTAATTTAGAAAGCATCTAAGTTATCATAAACTTTATCTCCTTAGAATCCCTACACTGGTCTAAACTAAACTAACATGAGCTCTAAGTAGATTATTGCTTTTTGACTGTTTGGGGTTTTTTTCCCCCCTGTAGTTGTTAAAGGTTTACACAAAATAATTTTAACTAACAAAAAAATTATTTTTCTTACACAGCAAAGACTGAAAGAAGGAAATATGCCTCATACCCCATAAAGAAGCATCCCTATAATATTTAACTGGACCAAGGAATCAAGAAGCACGACCGTTCTTGACCCCTGTTTCTCTGTCTACTTTTCTCCCTCCTTTAAAGAAACTGATAAGCACCTGGAAATCAGAATCAGCCATTTCGCCCACAGTGGTCTGAAGCATCCATTCATTCAAAGGCAGACAAAGAACAGATATCAGTCACAAATGTAAAGACTCGAGGGGATTCTGTACGTATTTTAATTCTCACTTGGGGGTCTTGAAGCTCCATTCTTTTCTATCTCTTCTGGTTTCCTTGAAGCAAACAAATGCCTCCTCTCTGAGAGAAGCATGGGCAACAAGTTTCTTAAAAACTCACATTTTTCTCTCTGTGGACGGTAGCCAGCCCCAGAGCTGCGGTCTCCACCCTCTTTGCTTCTTCCAAACGCTCAAGGGCAGACAGGCTGCAGTGTGCGGAGCAGATTCACTGCCTTGTGTCTGATGTGCAGCTCCCAATAAAACATTTGTTCCACGACAAGTTAAATGTGTGCTGCCATGTCACATGGAATCTCAGAGTTCTCTGCCATCACGTGGACAGCAAAGGATCATGAACTAGCTGTTTAATGTCTGGGTTGAATGGGCTGAGAAAACGAGCCACAAGCAGCCCTAGAACAAGCCACTCGTCCTCAGATCATCAGCTGAATTCAGGACACTTAGGGAGAAGGGTTTTCTCTTCAGTCCAGCTGAGTTGCCATCACAGAACCTTCTGTGGATGTCAGGCCATTCCTGCTCTGATCTTCTCCAGCGCAGGAAGCTGTCCTGACATGGATTTTGCAAGTGTCAATTGCAGAGCATAAAGGCTTTAGGCTGTACGGAGCCTATGAGACCAGAAGGAGATACATCCATGGTGGGCAGCTCTGTGTTGGAGGTTCTGAGCAACTCTTCTCTTAATGTGTTTTCAATTTACAGAATTGTCTGTAATGAGTATGTCTACATTTATAATTTTTAAAATGAATTTAAACAGTAAATGGCAAACTATATGGAAGAGGAAATGGCTCTTCGTAGAAAGCCCAAGGGTGCTGAGTTCTCAGGACCACAGAAGACTTCTTGTGGCCTCTATCCCTAGAAGGGAGATTTTCCAGAGCCTTTCAGAGCGCTCTGGAGCACATGTGAATAAAACCCTCTGTGCACTGACCCCCACTCCCGGGGTGGAAAGCCATTACATAGCAGAGCAGGAGGGAAAGGAAAAGCTAACTTGACTCTCTGATACTATAGAGTCCATAAGTCACTCCCCGACATTAACGAAAGGGCCAGACGTGCATTTGGAGAAAAAGAAAACCACAGAGCTCCCTCCGCAGAGGCCAATGACAGTATTAACTGACCACCCCTCCGTCCTCGGCTTCCTTAGAACAACCCAAACCCCTGTCAACCAGGATGTGGTTATTTTAAAATGAAATGAAATGTGCTGACATCAAAAAAAATAAAAAAATAAAAAACCTTTCTCCTGTGCATTCTAGGGTGGCAGAGCAAAACAGTATTTTAAACGAGTATAGAAAATAGAAGCAGCCCTTATAATTTCAGTTCTGTGAAAAAATTCAGCAGGGGGTGATTAAAATAACATTACCAGCTTGAAAGCCAAAACCAAGGCTGCAAGGCAGTATTTCCAGCTGCAATGGACAAAGGCCGCCCTCATGTCCTCAAGCTGCTTCACGGAACAGGAATTGGTAAAACAAAGGTGACAGGATCAGATGGGATCTCTTCTTCCTTCTTTCCCCTGTAAACGTTGGACAGCTTCTTGATAGCCCTGTACCATTCTCCCCATCAATAAAATGAGAGTGGGCTGGGTCATGTCTCAAGATTCGTTTAAGTTCCAACAGAAAAGAAACAAATACGCGATAGGAATGATACACATTTGTCACCAAGGTATATATTAAACAGTGGATGGTTTCTATCCACAAGTTGGTATCGGGGTAGAATCAGATCTGAGGCCCAGTTCCATCTCGGCTGCTTGCCACTGGTGAGACTGTGGAAGGTCACTTCTCTTAGTGTCAGTTTACTCACTGCTAAGAGTGGGAACAGTAACAGCGTCAGTCGTAAGACACAATGAAAGAAAAGTCCCCCTTTTCCTAGTAGCAGTAATAAGGATAAACTAGCTAGGAATACACCCAACAAGAAATGGGCATGATTTATGTGAAGAAAACTTGAAGCCACTCCCGAGGGAAACGAAGGAAAAGCTACACAAACGGAAAAGTTACCATGTTCTTGGGAGGGAGACTCAATAGCACGTAGCTGTTAACTCTTCCTAAGTTAATCTATTCATTTAATACGATCCCAATTTTAAAAACCAACCAGGTTTTCTTTGGAACTTGGCAAAGCTGATTCAAAAGTTCATATAGAAAGGTAAATAAACAAAAAAGTAACGGGAGGGATATAAGCCCTTCAGATGCTGAAACAAATTATAAAGCTATAATTTAAACATTTTGGTTAAACAGTTTGTTAAAACCGTTTGGAATGGACACATGAATAGACAAATCAGTAGAAGAACAAAGAAAGTCAGAAAGAGACCTCAATACAAACTGGAATTTATTATACAATAAAAGTAGGATTTAAAATCCAGGAGAGAAACATGTATTATTTGATAAATAGTATTGGGATAATTAGGTAGCCATCTAAAAAATAATGGATACCTATTTCACATATCATAGTAGGATAAATTCTAGCTACATCTAACATTGCAAGCACTGTAATTGCAAAAACATTAGACAAAACCATGAGATAATTTTTTAAATACTCCTGAAATGGAAAAGGCTTTCTTAACTCTAAATGAAAAATGGATATACTTTTACCATGTAAAAATAAAATTTTCTACATGGCAAAAACCACAATAGTAAAGTCAAGAGACAAATGGCAAGCAAGAGAAAAATACAACCACTTCATGGTCAAGGAGTCAATTTCCCTAATATATAAAATGTTCTTACAAAACAATAAAAAAGACAATAAAATTTTTTATGAAGTAAATAGTTTGCAGAATAGCAAATTCAAAAAACTTACTCATAATAAAGAAAATGCAAAGTAAAAGCATGGCACCATTTTTGAACTGATATTAGTGAAGATTAAAAAAACTAATACACTCTTGGTGAGGGTATAAAGTAACAGGCACTATCATACATTGGTGGGAGGGCAGTTTGGAGTACTCTCAAAATTACAAATTCATGAAACTTTTGACCCGGAAACACCACTTCTAGGAATTCATCCTACAGATACATTAATACATAAAACAAATGATAATACAAAATATTATTAGCAGCATTGTTTGTAATTGCAAAAGATTGGGGGAAAATGTCTGAAAATAGGAGACTGGTTAATCAAATTCTAATTTATCCACTCAATGGAAATTTATGCAGCATAAAAATGGATAAGGAAACACTTGCTATCTGATATAGAATAGTTACTAAGAACTACTGACAAATGGAAGGAGGGAGGTAAAAAAGCGGAAAAGAAAATACAGGCAAATGTTTTTGCTTAAGCATAAAACTGGGTGGCAGGGGCATGAAAACCTGGGTGGAGTGGGGCGAGGTAAGAGGAAGACTTCTCACTGTGTTTCATGGTATGTCCTTTTGTAAATTCTGAATTTTGAACAATGCAAAAGTTTTACCTCCAAAGAAATAAATTATAGTATAAGGGGTATGTCTTCAAGCTCGTTTCACAGGGAGGGTTAAAGGTGATAGATGATCTATATAAACTCCACAGCACATAGTAGGTACTCAACAAGTGGTTACTGAAGAATGAGTGAGCACTGCCCTCTGGGGTGGGAACTGTGTCTGGTCACAGTGGCCAGTCCCAACGCCACTGTTCCACTCTCTCCCTGGAAGAGTCCTTCAGGCATTCAAGGAAGCCTCTGACTGGCCTTCCCCACGATTCTTTCAGTATATTTGAATCCTACATGAAACGTGACTGGCTCAAACTCTAAGTCCCAGCTATCACTGTTTTTTAGAGAGAGAAAATTGAAACCCTACTCTCATGGAGTTCATGCAAAGAAGATTGAGAAGGGAAACTGCCTTCGCAAGACTATCTTTAAGGTTTGGAGAACAAAAGCAAAAACAGAATAGATTAACCTAGACTCAGAGGCACTGCAGATGGTGCAGACAGAATTTGTGGTGCGCATGCAAGGATTTGTTTACTGGAACAAGTGATGACAGCACTGCTCCATTAGTTTCAGGCAGAAGCAATGCTAAAGACGAGCTGGGCGTTCGTAGTATCAAATTGTCAGAAGCATACTATCTTGTGAGACAACGAAAAACGAGGCATTTCCCTTTACATTGACACGATTGGTGGGGACACAAGCGAGCTCCACCATATTCTAGTCCAGGGTTCCTGCAGACTGGCCTTGGCCTGTGAACCGCGTACGATTGGTCCCGAGTGAGATAAGCACAGAAATTGAAAGAGAGAGCCTAGAATAGTATGTCTACTGAATCCGATATTTTAAAATTAAGCTTGCATTTTACTTTTCACTTTCTATTTCATTTTTATTTTTTCCATTAATTCTTTTTTTTTTTTTAATTTCACTTTACAAAAACATCAGTCCAAAATAGATTGAACATTTAAAAAACACAAGCACCGGTCCTACACCAGAGCTAGTTTGAGATGCACTGTTCTGGTCTACATTTTCTTCCAGCAAGAATGACTTCAAAGTTCGGGTAGAAACTGTGGTGTCCTACATGGCAGCCACTGACCACACATAGCTATTGAGCACTTGAAATGTGGCTGGTCTAAATTGGGATATGCTGTACGGGTAAAACACACACAATCCTGGTGCAAAATAATGTATATCATGTCAATGTTTTAATAGAGGTTAAGTGTTGAAATGACTATTTTTGATATATTGTGCTAACCAAAATATATTATTAAGATTAATTTAATAGTTTTCTTTTTACATTTTAATGTGGCTTCTAAAAAATTTAAATTACATGTGTGGCTTATATTTGTGGCTCACATTATACTTCTACTGCATAGTGCTGAGTGCTGCTTTAGACTTTTCCTGCTACATCTGAAACAGTTTTGTGGTGCCCGGTCTTTTCACTACATATTCAGCCCAAATATCACCTCTTCAGTTAAATTTCATGAACCATGATTATAAATAAAGCTGCTTTTTATGTGACTCTTTAAACATTCACATAAAGATTTTTGTGTGAACATAGTTTATATTTCTCTTGGGTAACTACATAGGAATGGAATTGCTGGCAAGTATATGATTAACTTTATAAGAAACTACCAAATTGATTTTCAAAGTCCTTGTACCATTTTGCATTCCCACCAGCAATGTACGAGAGTTCCACTTCCTCCTACCTTGGCCAGCACTGGGTACTCTCTGATTTTTAAAAATAAGTAATTTTAATCAATGAGTAGTGGTATCTCATTTATATTTTCTTTTGCATTTCCCTAATGACTAATGATGTTGAGCATCTTATCTGGCAACTGTGTGTCTTCTTTCATGAAGTGCCCATTCAAATCTTTTGTCGATTTGGTTTTTATTGAATTGTTTTCTCATGGTTGAGTTTTGAGAATTTTTCATATATTCTGGATACACTTCTTTCACCAGATATGTGATTGGCAAATATTTTCTCCTTGTCTGTGGCTTGTCTTTTTATCCTTTTTTTTTTTGTGGTACGCGGGCCTCTCACTGTTGTGGCCTCTCCCGTTGCGGAGCACAGGCTCCGGACGCGCAGGCTCAGCGGCCATGGCTCACGGGCCCAGCCGCTCCGCGGCATGTGGGATCCTCCCGGACTGGGGCACGAACCCGTGTCCCCTGCATCAGCAGGCGGACTCTCAACCACTGTGCCACCAGGGAAGCCCTTTTTTTTTAAAAATTTTCTTTTATCCTCTTAATACTGTCATTGCAGATCAAAAAGTTTTCAGTTTTGATAAAATCTGATTTACCTATTTTTTTAATGGAGCATGTTTTTTGTGACATATCTAAGAATTCTTTGCCTAACTCAAGGTCATAAATGTTTTCTAATATGCTTTCTTCTACAAGTTTTATACTTCTGTGTTTTACATTTAGATCGATAATCCATCCTGAGTTAATTTTCATATGAGGTATGCATTATAGGTCAAGACTCATTTTTTTGTATATGAATCTTCAATTTTCCGAGGATCATTTGTTGAAAAGACTATACTTTATTTAACTGCCTTTGCACTTTTTCAAAGATGGATCTATATCTAGGCTCTCTATTCTGTTCCATTGATCTTGTTTTTCTATCCTTTCACCCATTCAACACTTTAAATGACAGTAGTTTTAAATGTCTTGAAATTAAGTAATGTGAATCCTCCAACTTTTCCTTCTATTTCAGAACTGTTTTGACTCCTCTAGCTCCTTTGTCTTTCTATATAAATTAAATGTCAGTTTGTCAATATCTATAAAAAAATTCCTGTTGGGATTTTGACTGGGATTGCATTGGATTTACAGATCAATTTGAGGAGAATTGACAATGCAACTCTATTGATTCTTCCAGTCCATGAACAAGGTATATGACTCCATTTACTTGTTTTCCTTGGTTTCTTTCATCAGTGATTGTAGTTTTCAGCACACATACCCCGCACATACTTTGTTGGATTGATACCTAAGTGTGTGTGTGTGTGTGTGTGTGTGTGTGTGTGTGTGTGTGAGCACAAGCACTTTTTAAATTGTTGAATTCCCATTGCTAGGGTAGAGAAATACAATTGATTTTTATATATTAACCTTGTATCCTGTGTTCTTGGTAAACTCACTTATTAGTTCTAGGAATTTTTTTTTAATAGATTTTTTGGTATTTTGCTTATAGACAGTCATGTTGTCTGTGAATAGAGAGTTGTATTACTTTCTTTTTAATCTGTATGCCTTTTACTTCCTTTTCTTGCCTTATTGTACTGGAAAGGACTTCCAGTTAATGGTGAAAGGGGATATCTTTGCCTCATTCCAGGTCTTATAAAGAAAGCACTCAATCTTTGACAATCAAGTGTGGTATTAGCTATAAGACTTTGTAGATGCCCTTCATCAGGTTAAGGAAATTCCATGCTATTGCTGATTTACTAGGAGTTTTTATTATAAATCAATGTTGAATTTTGGCAAATGCTTTTTCTGCATCTACTGAGATGATCATATGGTTTTCTTCTTTAGTCTGTTAATAGCAATGAATAATACTGATCGATTTTATAAACATTGAACCAACCCTTGCATTCCAAGGACAAACCCCACCTTGGTCATACTGTGTTCTTTTTTGTTGAGTGATTTTACATCTCTGTTCATAAAAGATGTTGGTCTGTAACTTTCTTTACTTATAATGACTTTGATTTTGGTATCAGGATAATGCTGGTTGTATAAAATGAATGTGAAGTGTTCTCTTTTCTGGACTAGGATGCATAGAAATGGTATTATTTCTTAAATGTTTGAAAGAATTAATCAGTTAAGCCATTTGACCTGGAATTTTCTTTGTTGGGAGGTTTTAAACTATGAATTCAACTTCTTTGATAGGATATTCAGGTTATCTATTTCTTCTTCAGTAAGTTTTATTAGATTGTGTCTTTCAAGGAATTGGTCCATTTCATCTAAATTGTCAAAATTGTGGGCATAAAGTTGTCAGTAGAATTCCCTTATTAGGATGCAAATGTCTCTTCTTTCATTCATGATATTGGTGATTTGTGTCTTCTATCCTTCTTTCATGGTTTATACGTTTATCAATTTTAATGATCTTTTTAAGGAATCACAGTTTTTTAAAAGTGTTTTATGAGGTATATGACTTTGAGTTAGCAGCCTTTTTCTTCTTTCAGCACTTTAAAAATACCCCCCAATTGTCTTCTAGCTTCGGTGATGATAAGTCCTGTGATTCATAGCATTGGTTCTCTGTACTATTGCATTTTTTTTTCTCTAGCTGCCTTCAAGATTTTATCTTTGTCTCTGGTTTTCAACAGTTTGAATAGGAAATCAGTTGGGGGCTGTGTGTGTTTTGGTTTTATCCTGCTTGATGTTCTCTGAGCTTCTCGATCTGGTATTTGTGTCTATCATTAATTTTAGAAAATTCTCAACCAAATATTTCTTCTGCCCTATTCTTTCTCGTCTCTTTCTTGGGTTCCAATTACACATATGTTACACTATTTGTTATTGTCCCACAGCTCTTGAATGCTTTGTTTTATTTCCCACTCTTTTTGCTTTAGTTTGAATAATTTCTATCTTTTATTGAAGTATAGTTGATTTACAATATTATTAGTTTCAGGTGTATGGCATAGTGACTTAGAATTTTGCAGATTATACTCCATTATAGGTTATTAAAAATAATGGCTATAGTTTGGATAATTTCTATCAACCTATCTTCAAGTTCACTAATTCCTTCCCTAGCTATATAAGTCTATTGATGAGCCCACTGAAGAATGTTTTCTTCATCTCTGTTACTGTGGTTTTTATTACCTTTAGCATTTTCACTTGATTCTTTTTTATTGTATCCGTCTCTGTTGAAATTGTCCATCTGATCTTGCATGGTGCTAATCTTTTCCTATGAACCATTAACATATTAATTACAGTTATTTTAAATTATCTGTCTGCTGATGCCAACATCTGTGTCATATCTGAATCTGGTTTATTGTTTGCTTTTTTAAAAATTGACAGTGTGTTGTTTTTCTTGTTTTTTCATATGCCTTGTAGTTGTTTCTAGCATTAGTCAGTAGTGAGTCAGGTAAATTGCTTTTATGCCTGGAGGTGGAGATGCCTTTCCTTCTACTAGAATTTTAGTATGGGGCTTTGAGTTAATCAATAGGGTTGAGCTGGGTTTAGGGTTTGTTGTACACCTGTCTTCAAATACTTCTATAAATACTTGTGTTTAGGGTGGGGCTCATTTACCAGAGGATTTTTCTCAGTGTCTGCTCCTCCTTCAACTTTAGGCTATCCTTTTGTGCTCTACCTCTTGATTCATGTTCTTACAATTCTTGCAGCAATATTCCACTGTTACTTGTTACTTGACACAGTCATGTGGCAGAGGTCTAAGGGGAAGCACCCACTGTCGTTCTGATTAAGCGTCAGTCTAAAGCAGGCCCTGTGTCCCTGAGTCTAGGGATGTGGCCCTCTTAGTGCTTCTGTTCCCACAGTTCTGGGCCCTCCATGTATTGCTATCCTTCCTCAGGGAAGAGGTTTTTTTTCCTTTTCCCTTTCTTCAGCTGCAGTGGTTTTATCAGTGCCCTAAGAGTGAGCATTTGTTACCCTTTCCTCTGCAGTTTAAGGTTTTTAAGGGGGAAAGGATCTGGTTAGGGTTTCATACCTTTCCCTCCAGGCTGGCACAATGAGAGACCATTTCTCAGAATTTTCATGTATCATTTCTGTGAACACCTGGTGAAGTTTGTGAAGAAAAGTATACACCTGGATGTAATTTCCCCTTGTATCTGCAGTCCCCACAGGCTCCAAATTCTGTCACCAATCCAACTTGGCTTTTACCAATTTTCTAAGAATCCTAGCTAAATTCTTCTTACTGATGTTTAGCTGCATCTTTCTCAGGTAAGCTTGCGTCTTGTCTCTCCCTGCATGTGCTTGCCTCTCCTTAGATTGGGGGCTAGCTTGTAGCACTTCAACCTCCGCTCTCTAATGAGTTCAAGAAAGTTGTGAACTTGAGGTTTGCTCAAGTTTCTTCTTGTTGTGGTTGTAATGGTGAGAGTGATGATCATTCCAGCTCACTGCACCCTCAGTGGAAGCCGGTCCTAGATTAAGCATGTTTAGCCTTAGTAAATACTGCTAACTAGATTCCCAAAATGGCCACACTATATCATTTTACATTCAAACCAACAAAGTATGAGAATTTTAGTTGCTCTATCTCCTTGTAAACACATGGCAATATCAATCATTTTTAGGCAGCATCTGATAACCTCTTTCTGCTTTCTGTCTCTATAAATTTGCCTATTTTAGATACCTCATATAGGTGGAATCATACAATATTTGATTTTTTGTGTCTGGTGTATATCACTTAGCATGTTTTTAAAGACTCATCCACATTGTAGCATGGATCAGAATTTCCTTCCTTTTTAAGGCTGAATAATACTTCATTTTATTTATAAACCATATTTGGCTTATTCATTTAGCTATTCATCTGGATCATTTCCACCTTTGTACTATTGTGAATAATGCTTCTTTGAACATTGGTATACAAGTATCTGTTTGAGTCTCTGCTTTCAATTCTTTTGCGTATTTCCCAAAGAATGGAATTGCTGATCGTATGGTATGATCATTCTATGTTTACTTTTTGAGGGACCACTAAATATTTTCCACAGTGCTGCTTCTCTTTACATTCCCACCAACACTGTACCAGGGTTCCCATTTCTCCACATTTTTGCCAATGTGTGTTATTTTCCATTGTTTTGATATAATAGCCATCTTAATGAGGGTTTGAAGTGGTATTTTACTGTGGTTTTGATTTGCATTTTCCTAATGACTAATGATGTTGAGCATCTTTTTAGGTACCTATTGGCCATTTGTATAGCTTCTTTGGAGAAATGTCTATTCAAATCTTTTGCCTAGTATATTAACTGGGTTGTCTTTTTGTTGTTGAGCTGTAGGAGTTCTTTACACATTCTGCATATTAATTCTTTATGGGATATATGGTTGGCAAATATTTTCTCCCGTTTTGTGAGTTGCCTTTTTACTCTGATACTGTCCTATGAGGCATAAAATTTTTTTTTAATTTTTATAAAGTCCAATTTATCTATTGTTCCTTTTTTTTGCCTATTCTTTTGGTGTCTTCCCTGAGATCATTAGTAAATCTAGAGTTATGAAGCTTTCACCTATGTTTTCTTCTCAGAGTTTTATAATTGTGGTCTTACATTTAGGTCTTTATTCATTTGGAGTTAATGTTTATTGTAAGGGTTCAACTTCATTCTTTTGCATGAAAAGACTGTCCTTTTATTGTTGACTAGTCTTGGCACTCTTGTCAAAAATAGACAATATTTATGTGAGGATTTATTTTCAGATTCTTTATTTTATTCCATTGCTGTATATGTCTGCCTTTATGCCACTGTTTTGAGTACTGTAGCTTTGTAATAAGTTTTTGAAATCAGGAGGTGTGAATTCCCCAATTTTGTTCTTCTTTTTTAAGATGTTGTGTCTGCTCAGGGTCATTTGAGATTTCCTATGATATTGAAGACCTAACCCTCAGGGTAACAATATTTGGAGATAGGGTCTTTAGGCAGGTAACTAAGGTTAAATGATGTCATAAGGGTGGGACCCTAATCTGAAAGGATTGTTTTGGTTTTTCGTTTGTTTGCTTGATTTTTTGGCCATGCTGCACAGCTTGCAGAATCTTAGTTTCCCGACGAGAGATTGAACCCGGGCCCCCTGCAGTGGAAGTGCCGAGTCCTAACCATTGGACCGCCAGGGAATTCCCAGTACTGTTGTTCTTAAAAGAAGAGGAAGAAACACCAGCGATCTCTCTCTTCACAATGTGAGGACCCAGTGAGAAAGCAGCCTTCTACAAGCTAGGAAGTGAACTCTCACCAGAGACCAGCCCTGGTGGCAACTTGATCTTGGACTTCAGAACTGTGAGAAAATAGATTTCTGTTGTCTAAGCTACCTGGTATGTGGTGTTTTGTTATGGCAGCCCTCGCACACCACTACCCAACTAGTGTGTGTAAATGGAGAGGGGAAAATCAATACTGGAAGTGAGAACAGTTAGGAGTGACAGCAGCTTGAGCTACGGCATTTATAGTGGAGATGGTGGAAAGCAGACACAGCTGGGCTATGCTCTGGAGAGTAGCCCACAGGACATGCCAATGGACTGAAACCTGAAGATGTGGGAAACAAAGGTATCAAATTCCAGATATATAGGGAGGTAAATAAATCAGGCCAACTTTCCATTTTTTGTTTGGACTTTAAGAAGAACCATTTGGCTAAAAATGAGAAATAAACTTTAAGATGAATCAGAGGATATTTTCAGACAGAAAGAACAGTGAAGTTTTATAGGTACTAATTATCATTTTATACTATGGTGCAATGTATGTTTTTTTTATATAACAGGCTCCTGCAATCTGAGTAAATGGAGGCAACAGCATCTGAAAGAGACATAAGCCACTTCCCCCAACTCATCTACATTTCTTCCACACAGTAACGAATGACTTCTTACCTCAGTGGAGGAAGAATGTACATTATGACAAAGGTCTATATTGCTCCCAAATCATCTGGGCACATATGAGAATAAATATCATTTTCATTAGTTTCTGGAGATCTCTGGGAAGCCACTACTTTGGAGCCAAGTTGCAGCCCTCATTTTGCTTTCACATTTCCAGAGAGCACCAGCCCTTTTAAGAATAAGGTTTCCAGTCCACAACAGCAGCACAATCTGCTTTAGTAGCAGAGAAAAAGGGAAGTAATTAGTTTTTAGTACACAAATTTTTTGTTACCAAAAGTTTGCTTTTGTTTTTTTGGTCATCTTCAATAGCTTTTGTAATGTGACACCACACCACTAACCCTCCAGAGTAGCTGACCAGCCTTCTCTACCCAGAACGTGTTCTTCTGAGTATAGTTCCTCCTGGATATGAGGAATAAAGAAGAGACAGGAGAGTATCAAGGTTGGGGGCAGAGACGTGCGAGGATCCTCTTAAATGAAGCAAACTGCCATTCTTTTGTTACATGTCTGATCTGCCCCATTCTAAAGCCACCCAGTTGGAATTGGAATAATAGCTTTAATTTATCCAGCGCTGACATTGTGATTCTGATCTACTGACCGATATCCAGCCTTACTGCCAGCCACGACGGTAAGCTGTCAAAAAGCACAAAATAACACTTCTCTGCTGCATGGAAATGCTATGTGGTGACTCTTATTAGCAAAATTACTATTAAATTCATTTCTAAGGTTTTTCCTATCCAAGACTAACTATGGAATTTTCTCTTAGTCACAGCTATAAACTCCTTGAAGATTAATATTTATGTTAAGAAACACGCATCATAATGAATATTATATCCAAAAAGGTATTATGGCTTATTGATGCATTTCAGGACCAAGTATTATTACTGTATGTTTGAAGCATTATTTTTTCTGGTGTTACATCTAGAGTATATATAATCTTGGTATTCATCACTTGTTAACTACAACTTGTACTGGCAAAATTAAAACAATATCCATCACTATCTTCTATTCTTTTTTCATATCAATGTGAGTCATGAAACTTCTACTTTTTCATCACTTAAGGCTAAATTCCCCTTTCATTAAAATGAGCAGGGCGTTCTAATCTAAAGCAGCTTTCAGAGGAAGAGACCAAGCACAGACACAGACTCACAAAATTATTTTCATTAAACCTAAAAAAAAGATATAAATATACAAATTTAGGAGTTTCTTGCTATCTAAATGAATGTTTTTAGATCAAATGGCATTATTTCTTAAAGAAAACTTAGAACCACATTTCCAGTTGTTCTGTTTCCAGATCAGTAATTAGAATGCCTACTCAAGCTTTCTTTCTTTACCCCTGTAACTGCTGTAATTAATGTAAGTCCACAATGACCTAGCGCATAAAATAACTATTTTCCTGAGACATGAAAAATAGCTTACTGGCAATGGATACTTGTCAACACATTCAAAATTTATTTTTTTTCCTCTTACTCTTAGGGGGGAAGAAAAGCCAAAAGATTAAGATCAGTATAAAGCACTTTTATAGTATGCTTAAAAGAAACTAGGGGCTTCCCTGGTGGTGCAGTGGTTGAGAGTCCGCCTGCCAATGCAGGCGACATGGGTTCGTGCCCTGGTCCGGGAAGATCCCACATGCCGCGGAGCGGCTGGGCCTGTGAGCCATGGCCGCTGGGCCTGCGCGTCCGGAGCCTGCGCTCCGCAACGGGAGAGGCCACAAGAGTGAGAGGCCCGCATACCAGAAAAAAAAAAAAAAGAAACAAGATGCTTTTTTGAATTAACATATTTATCATCATTAAAATGATTTTTAAAAGGCCAAAGAAATTCCTTTTTAATGGATAATTGTAAGGTTATCAATGTAAATCTAGTTTACAGAGTAATTGGTAAAACCGAAGTTTACTAATAAAATCCAAGTTTAAAGGGTTAAAAAATTATAACCCTAAAAACTTTTATAGATTAAAAAAATTAATACTGTCTTCTGCTTCCGGCCAAGATGGAGTAGCTAGATTTACTATCTCACTTAAAATAACTAATATGTTAAACTATGAAAAAACAGCTTTCATGACTTTGGACATGAAGGAAAAAAGAAGTGACCCCCTGAGAGAGGGTTTTGCCAGCTCCCTGCCTTGAGTTTCCCAGACGCAGCCCTGGGAAGGGAACCCAGGCAGAGACAAGATGACTTCCTGAATGAAGAGGATGGAGACCAAGGCACTACAGTTTGCAATGCAGAACATTGGAGAGGAGAGAGGGGCACAAACAAAGTACAGTTGGATCTTGTTTTTTAATCCTTTCTGCCATCTCTGCCTTTTAGTTGGAGAGTTTAATCTATTTTCATTTAAAGCAATTGCTGGTAAAGGTCTTACTTCTGCCTTTTTGCTATTTGTTTTTTTATATATCATATTTTTTGGTTCCTCAATTCCTCCATTACTGTCTTGTTTAGTGTTTATTTGTTCTAGGATACTATTATGATCCTCTAATTTACATTTCTGTACATTTTTTACTTACAGGGATAACCTTAACATCTTAAATCTATAACAATCTAGTCTGAATACCAATTTAGCGTCAATAGTGTAAAAAAATCTCTGCTTTTACACAGCTGTCCCCCCTTTATGTTGTAATTGTCACAAAGTACATCTTTATACATTGTGTGTCCATTACATAGATTTATAATCACTGTTTTATGCATTTGTCCCTTAAATCATATACAAAGTAAAAATTACCAGAAAAATACAGTAATTCTGGCTTTTCTACTTACCTACATAGTTGACCTCATTCTTGTACTTCATTCTTTCATATGGCTTTGAGTTATGTCTAATGCCCTTCATTTAAGCCTGAAGGTTCCCTTTAGCATTTCTTGTAGGGCATGTCTCCAGGTGCCTGGCTGCCTCAGCTTTTGTTCATCCAGCAAAATCCTATTCTCCTTCAGTTTTGAAGGATAGTTTTGCCAGATACAGTATTCTTGTTTGACAGGTTTTTTCCTTCCAGACTTTCAATATATTATCCACTCTCTGGCATCCATGATTTCTGATAAGAATTGGCTGTTAATCTTATTCAGGATTTCCTGTACATGATGGGTCACTTTCAAGCCTCTCTCTGGCTTTGGTGGTTTAATTATAATGTGTCTTGGTGTGAATCTCTTTGAATTTATCCTGAGCTTCTTGCATTTGTAGATTCACATCTTTCACCAAATTTGGTGAAGGCCATTAATTTTTCAAATATTCCTTCTGCCCTTTTCTTTCTCTTCTCTGCTTGGATTTCCATTATGCATATGTTGTAAGCTTGATCAGGTCCCACTAGTCTGTGGGTTCTGTCCACTTTTCTTCATTGTCTTTTCTGCTCTCTAGACTGGATCTCAACTCAGCTACCTTCAAGCTCATTGATCCTTCCTTCTACCTACTCAAATCAACATTGTGAAAATGACTATACTACCCAAAGCAATCTACAGATTCAATGCAATCTCTATCAAACTACCACTGGCATTTTTCACAGAACTAGAACAAAAAATTTCACAATTTGTATGGAAACAAAAAAGACCCCAAATAGCCAAAGCAATCTTGAGAAAGAAAAACGGAGCTGGAGGAATTAGGCTCCCGGACTTCCGACTATACTACAAAGCTACAATAATCAAGACAGTATGGTACTGGCACAAAAACAGAAATACAGATCAATGCAACAGGATAGAGAGCCCAGAAATAAATCCACACAGCTATGGTCACCTTATTTTTGATAGAAGAGGCAAGAATATACAATGGAGAAAAGACAGCCTCTTCAATAAGTGGTGCTTGGAAAACTGGACAGCTACATATAAAAGAATGAAATTAGAACACTCCCTAACACCACACACAAAAATAAACTCAAAATGTATTAAAGACCTAAATGGAAGACCAGACACTATAAAACTCTTAGAGGAAAACATAGGCAGAACACTCTATGACATAAATCACAACAAGATCCTTTTTGACCCACCTCCTAGAGAAATGAAAACAAAACCAAAAATAAACACATGGGACCTAAGGAAACTTAAAAGCTTTTGCACAGCTAAGGAAAATATAAACAAGACTAAAAGACAACCCTCAGAATGGGAGAAAATATTTACAAATGAAGCAACTGACAAAGGATTAATCTCCAAAATTTACAAGCAGCTCATGCAGCTCAATA
>NC_041224.1:6752809-6780018 GCF_002837175.3 Physeter macrocephalus | reverse complement strand
ATACCATATGCTAACACATATATATGGAATCTAAAAAAAAAAAAAAAAAAAAAAAAGGTTCTGAAGAACCTAGTGGCAGGACAGGAATAAAGACACAGACATTGAGAATGGAGTTGAGGACACAGGGAGGGGAAAGGGTAAGCTGGGAGAAAGTGAGAGAGTGGCATGGACATATATACACTACCAAATGTAAAACAGATAGCTAGTGGGAAGCAGCCACGTAGCACAGGGAGATCACCTTGGTGCTTTGTGATCATCTAGAGGGGTGGGATAGGGAAGGTGGGAGGGAGACATAAGAGGGAGGTGATATGGGGATATATGTATACGTATAGCTGATTCACTTTGTTATATAGCAGAAACTAACAAACCATTGTACTCCAATAAAGAAGTTAAAGTCAAATAAAATTAGTGTATTTGAACACCACCAATAGTAAGTTAGGAAATGTAGTTTTAATGTCTTACTCCAAGTAGCTAACAAAAAAATAACATTCCATAGAATAAATCTAACAAAAGATCTGCAAATGCTTTATGAGGACAAATTTCATACTTTATTGAAGGATATAAAGGAAGACCAGTTGGAGAGGTATACCACATTCATGGATGGGAAAATGCACTGTAATAAAGATGGAAATGTTGAGGGTTAATCTATACAATCAATATAATTTCAAAGATTTTTGTTCATAAAACTTGACAAACAGACCCTAATATTCACAAAGAAATGTTGAAGCCCAGAATAGGCAAGACAATTTTGAATAAGAACAGGGATGAAACACCTATAAGATGTGAAGACTGGTTATAAAACTTAATTAAATAAAAGAGTTGATTTGGTGAAGAAAGAGATAATTAGAAAATGGTAAAACATATTTACAAAACCAATCCAGAATATCACAGACAATATTCATAACGAATAAAGCTAGAATATATAAAAAGCTCTTAAAATTAATAGGGAAAAGACAAAACTGAGTAGAAAAATGGCAATAGCAATTTACACTAGAGGGAACACAAATTAACTATAAATATTTTGAAAATGTGCTTAGTGAACCGCAGGTTTTGTTTTTTTTTAAGCCGTATCATCAAACTCTCTAAGTTTTTGTAGCGATGTGGAAATTTTGAATTTTTGTATTTCTGGTAGGAGGGAAAGTTTTTACAATCACTTGGCAAAGGAATTTGGAGGTATCTGCTGCATTGCATTGATTCTAAGATGCTTCTCCCTGATCTCCACCCCGTACCCCCATACACACACATTTTAACATTTCTGAAATGCAGATCCATTTTACAATTGTTGGTGTCTTAGGATTTTGAATGATAGCATTTTGGGTACAACTTACATTAAATATCCTCAGTTTTAATAAAACATGTAATAAGGTTGAAAAAAGTATATGAAGTATATAAAGCTATAAGTAGATAATAAGAATGTAATGAAGAAGATATACATAGGGCATTAGCAAGATGGCAGACTAGGAGGTCTCAATCCTAGAACCCCCACAAGACAACTACTGAAGTTTTTACCTTTGAGGTGTTCTTCGTCCTGTACAGTTTGTGTCCTACGAATCACTGTTTTGGTTTCTTCGATGTAACAGGCTTCTCTCAGATATCTTGTGTACTATTTTCCTACTGCTGCAAAAATTACCACAAATGTAGGGGCTTAAGACACCACAGATTTCTTAACTTACAGTTCTGGAGTCAGAGTCCTAAAGTCAGGGTGTCAGCGGGGCTGCTTCCTCATGGAGCATCTGTTTCCTTGCCTTTTCTGGCCTCCAGAGGCTGCCCACAGGCCTCGGCTCATGCCCTTCTTCCATCCTCAAAGACAGCAGTGCAGCATCTTCAAATACTTCTCCACCTGACCTCTGAATCCCTCATCACATCTTCTTTCCTCCTACTGACCCTTATGATTATATTGCGGCCACTTGGAAAATCCAGAATAATCTCCCCATCTCAGGGTCTTTAACTTAATCACACCCACAAAGTCCCTTTAGCCATGTAAAGTGACATGTTCAGTTTCTGGGATTAGAACAGACATAGTTGGGGCCTTTATTCTGACCACAGCTATAACCTTTGATTGTTTACTGATGAGGATGATTACTCATATCACTCTTCATCCTTTGACTGCCAGTCCTGAGCAAAGATATTTACACTGTAAAGTGAATAAACGGTGATTGAACTTTCACAAAGGAGGTTCTCCCTAATGTATTGATTTTCTATTACTGCATAACAAACTCCCACGAACTTGGCAGCTTAAAACAATATACATTGATTTTCTCAGCTTCTGTGGCTTGAGTCAGAAATCGATTTAACTGGTCCTCTACTCAGTCTTAGAGAGCTAAAATCGATGTGTTGGCCAAGGTGTCATCTCACCTATGCTCAAGATGCTCTTAAAAGCGCCTACATTTGTTTATTATCTCACAGTTTCCTTGTGGCGGGGACCAAGGCCCCTGATTGCTTGCTGGCTGTTGGGGGGGATTGCTCTCGGCTCTCAGAAGCCACCCTCAGGTCCCAGCCACGTGGCCATGCACAATGAGGCAGCTTACTTCTTCGAAGCCAGCAGAAATTTCTCTCTCCAGTCTGCTAAGGAGCCATATCAGGTAATAATCACAGCATGATTCAACCATCACCTTCGCCGCGTAACACAACCCAATCAAGGGAGTGACTCACAGGTCTGATCACACTCAAGGAGAGGCGGTTACACGGGGTGTGTCCTCCAGAGGCCGGGAATCTGGGGGCCATCATAGAACCCTGCCTACAACACCATGCATTAATTCTGAATCCTTCTTTTAGAAAAAGAAGTTTAAAATTTTTAAATGGAAGCTGAGCTCTTAAATTTTTCCTAGTACTATTTTTATTTCTTAATACCTTTAAAATCATGGGCTAAGAATGGGGGTGGGATAAGGGAAAGAAAGCAATGTTTATCGATTACCAAATATGTGCCAGGCACTGTGCTAGGTCCTATACTTATTCCATATCAGAGAAAAGAACTGCATTCAAACCGATGTACCATAAGAAATGTGACCAAATCAAGTACTAAGAGTGTTCTTAAGGCTTTTAAGTACAGATAAGAAAAACAGACAATCATAACAAATGCCATTAAATTGATAGGCTAAAACTAGTATTTCAAAATTTTCCTAAATATGTGACCGGGTATGCTTTTGATGGTCTTGGATAACAAATACTCCACATTTTCCAGTGCAATGAACTTTTTATTTTTAAAGCAAAACAGATCTCATTGCACAGAATTTAAAACATACCGTAGCTTATGTAACTAAATTTAATGGCCTAAAATATTTTCTCCTAAATCACGCTGCACATATTTTATTAATCTATGAATAAAATTTATTCCAGGATGGTACTGTACATATTTAATCATAGTCAAATCTTTCTTCATCTAGAAGATCAAATATAGCTAATATTGCTTAGAAAACGGAAACTACAGAGGGCTTTAGAATTAAGAAACATTTTAAACCACATTTAAATTCAAATACTACTTAACACAATTTTCACCCTGAAGCGTCGAGAAGTTTGAAGTACTGGCTTTGTTCAGAGCGACCAAGATAAAAACACCAAATAATTTCAGTTTTCAAAATGATTTTATTAAATATTTAGAGACTTGAATTAAGGTTTCTGGCAATACGGCAATGCTAGAATACACGTAGCAAATTATAAGTTGAAAACTAACTCAAAATTATAGCTATTTTTAATTGCTATCTCTCTGTTACCTAAACAAATATCGGCTGATAATATAGCCAAAAAACTACAAATATGAAATAGTAAAATATTAGAAAAATAACTCAATATAGAAAAGAAACACGAGTTATTTCACTGACGTAAAAATGTACTAAAATCTTGTGTTCATAAATAAGATACTCTAATAACATATGCCTAAAATTCAAAAGGGAACTCTATTATAAATCATAAAATTTCCAAGGAGCTTTTTGGCCTAAAATGCTTTCATTCTTGGTCTCAGCCCAGATAAATAGTTTGGAAAACTGGAAGAAAAATTGTATTTCACAGTTGTTTGAGGTGTCTGAACATGGTTGGAAAAAGAAGATATTTTTCCCATTCTTATTTGGGCGCTTTGCCACTCATTCACACATGGCATAAATTTAAACTTTCAATTGGCATGGACAAAATCCTCTATGAGGCAATCACAATCCAGAAATAAAAGCTGGAAATTTCTGATTTCTGAAGCCGAGCACAGAACAACACCTGCAGAACCTTGTTTCCTCAAGGGTGAACTAGGCTTTCACTCCAGCCAGGTGTCCGCACTGCTAGGTAAAGCCCAACTCAAGGCTTTTCGGCAACTGAGACATCATGTGAAAGCCCCTTAGAAGGAAGTAAACCAAATGAACAGTATACATCATTCCTATAAAATTAAGAAAAATATATATATATACACACACACACACACACATATGGGATCAGAAGCTGGAATCGAAAAGAACTCAGTGGCTTCCAGTAATGGCAGTCTAGGCAGTACATACCAACTCTCTCTTATATATACACGCACACACACACACACATATGGGATCAGAAGCTGGAATCGAAAAGAACTCAGTGGCTTCCAGTAATGGCAGTCTAGGCAGTACATACCAACTCTCTCTCTCTCTCTCTCTCTCTCTCTCTCTCTCTCTCTCTCTCTCAGCTGTCTTTGCAGCTGGGCAAGACAAAAAGCAGTTGCTTGAAAGCATCCAAACGCTATCAAGGCAGTGAAAACCTACAGGACTGAAGAGACGCAGACCTACACTAGGTGAGCCTAGCACGTGGGACTGCTTTCCCCACAGGTACGCCTGCGGATGAGGCAATCGGAGCTGAGCAGGGCTTTCAGAAGGATCGCAGGGAAAGGGAGCTCAGGACCTAACGAGAAGAAGGGGACCCGCTGAGCCCTCCTGGCTTTGGGCGAGGCTAGAATCTGGAACTGAATCCAATTTCAAAATCTCAAGCCCCTTCTGGACCACAGTGATCCAGGATCATAAGTACTCCCACCCACCTTCTGGAAGCAAAAATACATCCATTCTGAAGGGAAATCAACATCACCCTCCCTTAAGTCATCTATTTTCCACATACAATGTCAACACACAAAACACCACCAGTCAGGCATCCCAGAAGAGAAGTCAGCATCATGAAACACAGAAGCAGACCAGATAATCAATCAACTTATCAGACAGACTTCATAAGAAAATCAAAGATGAGACTCAGAATTCTGTCAGAAAATTAGAAAAAATAATTTCAAATACCAGATGGAAATTCTAGAACTGAAAAAACAAACAAACAAAAACCCTACCGAAATTGAGAATTGAATGAATGGGTTTAAAAAATTAGACACCTCTAAAGAAAAAAATTGATAAGCTGTAATATAGGTTAGAAATACCCACAATGAAGAGACAAAGATAGAAAAAAACAGGAAAGAACATGATTGAAAGTTTTCTAAAACTGATAAATATTTTTATGTCATTAATGTTGAACAACTCCACAGCACAGAATCATATGCGCCAACAAAATCAGCACCATCCATGTTGTGGGAAACTCCCTAAGACAGATAACCCCATATCTTCAATAAATCGCAAATGAAAAAAAGAGACGAAGTGTAAACCTAAGAATTCAAGAGACTTCAGAAACAGATCAACCAATCACAACATGGGCACGTAACTGGATCACGATTCAAACAAACAGTCTTGGGAAAAAACAACTGTGACATCCATAAGACAACTGGAAACTTGAACTCTAAGTAGATATGAAGACACTAGAGAATTATTGTTTTGTTTGCTCTTCTTAGGTTTAATAATGATTTGTGATTATGTTAGAAAAAAGCTCATATTTTGGCAGTAACTGACATATTTACAGATAAAATGATAGAATGACCGAAATATGCTTAAAATAATACAGACTGGGTAAGTAACTGGGTGATATATTAAAGCAAATTTGCCATGAGTTAATTATTGAAACAGGTGATGGATTTATGCAAGTTCATTACACTTTTCAGTTTACTTTTGCCTGGGTTCAAAATTCTCCATAATAATAAGGTTTTATATAATTATCTGTAAGCTTGACCATCTTTATTGTTTACTTGTCCATTTTAATTGCTTCTATGATATAGCTTTGTTTTGCCTATTACTTATACATTTGTGGATCTCATTATTAGAAAAATTGGCCCTTTTTCCATTAGTATCAGAATTTTGTTTATGGCTGTTTTGTGGCATAGCTTTCCATTTTAAAGTAGTCAAATTTATCGATATATTCTTTTATAAACGCATGTCATACTTGAAAAGGCACCCTTCCCTATCCCAAGTTCATAATATTCATCCAGGGTTTCTTTAGCACTTTATGATTTCCCTTTCTCCCCCTCCACATATAAATTCCAACCCACCTGGAATTTACTTGGGTATTAGAGTGAGACTAGGATCAAACTATTTTTTTTCCAATAGCTACCAGTTGTCCCCACACTATTCACTGAATAATCCATCTTTCTATGGATTTGAAATGTTGCCCTTTATCATATCACTGTAAATTCCCTCATATATATCTTGAGTATATTTCTGTTACTGTTCCATTGGTTTGTCTATCTCAAACCAGTAGTATTGTTTTAATGACCGTGCCTTATATTTTAATGTTATTTGTTGAATTAAAAAAATTTTTTTCTCCTACCTATTTTTGTACGTTTATTCTTCCTCATACACTTCCAATGACTTTCAAGCTTCTTTAAAAAATTCTTATAGAATTTTAATTGACTACATCATCATTAATTGATATATAGGCAAAACTGTTACCCTTGCACCAAGCCTTTCTATCCAAGAACAAAAATCATTTTTCTGGCAGTTCAAACCTTCCGTCTCTTGGTATGCCTCAATTTAGAGGGTCTGGTACATAGCAATCATGGGTAAATGTTTACTGAATGAATGACTCCGTTGTACCAGTATTTGGGGGATTAAGTGTCATTAGTAGAGAAGTTTGAAAACTTTCAGAAGTCAGTGGAGTTTATAAACAAAAGACACTTTGATGTTACAGAAAAAATCCAGTGCTTTTTACTAATTAGAACCTTCAATTGGTATCTGTTTTGTACACCTGATATTTAGAATGACCTTAAAGCTCTGTACAGTTCCAAGGTATCTTTAGAATTGCAATCAATAAACACATATAATTTAATATTAATTTACCATAAAAGGTACTTTGACTCCCATTCCTTTGAAAATTGATGGTTTACATGGGTACACAGAAGAGGGAAAACAGTGGGTTGGGAAACTAGCTAATACATTACTGTATTAAATTAGAAGAGAGATAATGACATAAACTAAGCCAATGGCAACAGAAACAGAGAGATTAATTAAACAAGGTGAAAAAAAAAGGAGTCTAAAAGGATCCCAGAGTCTGAGCTATGGTGCCAGAGAATAATGATACCAACAACAGAAATGGGCCAATTATGAAGTTAGCCAGTTTTGAGGAAGAAAATAATTTTAATTTAAAACAGGTTGAGGGACTTTCCAGGTGGTCCAGTGGTTAAGAATCTGCCTTCCAACGCAGGGGACACAGGTTCGATCCCTGGTCGGGGAACTAAGATCCCACATGCTGCAAGGCAACTAAGCCCGCGTGCCACAACTCCCGTGTGCCACAACTACCGAGCCCGTGCACCACAACTAGAGAGAATCCTGCAACGAACAGCCCGCATGCCGCAGTGAAGACCCAGCGCAGCCTAAATAAATAAATAAATAAAAATAAATAAATAAAACAGGTTGAATCGGAAGTAGAGCACAAAGTCCGGTGCACAATAATGATGAAGTTCTAGAGGTGGGACTAAAATAATCATTTGACAGTCGTACGTCCAGAGATGAGGATGAAGCTCTGGAAATCAGTGTTACATGAAAAATGTGTTCACTTGAACCCATCTTACCACTTAGCAACAGATAAGTGAAGGGCCACACTGCTCACTGTTATTCTAGTCATCACTTGTTTAAAAAAGAAAGACATCAAGATATAAAAATAGTTTGATCAAATAAAAAATATACGAAAAATGCCGTAATCCTCTTTTTTAAAAACTCAATTACATAAAGCTGAAGAAGACCACTCAGTCCTGGTAACTGAGCTTTACAACCAGTGATGCCAAGGATCAAGCAGGGAAATGCCAAAGACGCTTACTTTAGGGTTGATTAGAGAACTGGGGGAAGAGGGGACATTATCACATAAATCATAAACAAACAATCCTTCCAAAATCACCAAAATTAATTGCTAAAGAAGAAAAACAAGGCGAAGCTTGTGCTAGTTTTATACTGACAGGCGTATTATAGAATTATAATACGCATCTCACATGAAGTAAAAAAAAAAAAAAAAAAAATCAGGCTCTGAGTTTCAAATTCCACTGCAAGACATCAGCCAGCTTCATAATCCACCTTTTACTCAGTTTTTGAGACAAAGAGATGTTAATGTTATTTCACACCACTCCCCGAGCCCATGTGTAAGTTTAGCACAGATTAATTAAAACTCTAATCATTAGGCTCCATTAATCTAAGCCAAGTACCAGTAACTCTGTAATAGGAAGCTTCAAAATGTATGACTTCCATTGTACCTGACACGTTAATGAATTTTGGTGACACAGAACATAACACAAACCTAATTTGTAATCCTTCATTAACTTGCTCCATTTTATGTGACGGCATCCGTTATAGTAAGTTTTCAACGTGTCATACTTCAAAATAAACCCAGAAAATATCATTTATAATTTATATTTTTCATTAAGTTGGACTTGCTCTATTCCAAATTAGGTATTTTGCCATACTATGTATTCTTCACAGTGTAACATTTACTGTTTCAAATCCCATCTTTCCAATACTCTCTTTAAAACATCTCAGCGCCCCATCCTAGAAACTTTGCCGTGAAAAAAAAAAAAAAAAAAGTTTAAATGTATTCATCTGAAAGTAGACAGAAAAAGTGAATAATGCCTTTAATCTAGTTTTGACTCCACTGAGCACACTTAAAGCTGGGTGGATACACATACACACAGATAACATAAGGGATCACATTTGAAATGTAAATAGTGTATTTTTAAAATAGTTTGTGGTGATTTATATATCCTGTATCATAGATATTTCAGATTAAAGATTCCATCTAAAATAGACATTTTCTGGGAGTTGCTCCATGGGAATTCCAGAGGAACATTGTAATGTTTATATTGGTGGTCCAGTGGTTAAGAATCTGCCTTCCAACGCAGGGGACACAGGTTCGATCCCTGGTCGGGGAACTAAGATCCCACATGCTGCAAGGCAACTAAGCCCGCGTGCTCTAGAGCCCGTGTGCCACATCCTTGGTCGGGGAACTAAGATCCCACATGCTGCAAGGCAACTAAGCCCGCGTGCTCTAGAGCCCGTGTGCCACAACTACCGAGCCCGTGCACCACAACTAGAGAGAATCCTGCAACGAACAGCCCGCATGCCGCAGTGAAGACCCAGCGCAGCCTAAATAAATAAATAAATAAAAATAAATAAATAAAACAGGTTGAATCGGAAGTAGAGCACAAAGTCCGGTGCACAATAATGATGAAGTTCTAGAGGTGGGACTAAAATAATCATTTGACAGTCGTACGTCCAGAGATGAGGATGAAGCTCTGGAAATCAGTGTTACATGAAAAATGTGTTCACTTGAACCCATCTTACCACTTAGCAACAGATAAGTGAAGGGCCACACTGCTCACTGTTATTCTAGTCATCACTTGTTTAAAAAAGAAAGACATCAAGATATAAAAATAGTTTGATCAAATAAAAAATATACGAAAAATGCCGTAATCCTCTTTTTTAAAAACTCAATTACATAAAGCTGAAGAAGACCACTCAGTCCTGGTAACTGAGCTTTACAACCAGTGATGCCAAGGATCAAGCAGGGAAATGCCAAAGACGCTTACTTTAGGGTTGATTAGAGAACTGGGGGAAGAGGGGACATTATCACATAAATCATAAACAAACAATCCTTCCAAAATCACCAAAATTAATTGCTAAAGAAGAAAAACAAGGCGAAGCTTGTGCTAGTTTTATACTGACAGGCGTATTATAGAATTATAATACGCATCTCACATGAAGTAAAAAAAAAAAAAAAAAAACATCAGGCTCTGAGTTTCAAATTCCACTGCAAGACATCAGCCAGCTTCATAATCCACCTTTTACTCAGTTTTTGAGACAAAGAGATGTTAATGTTATTTCACACCACTCCCCGAGCCCATGTGTAAGTTTAGCACAGATTAATTAAAACTCTAATCATTAGGCTCCATTAATCTAAGCCAAGTACCAGTAACTCTGTAATAGGAAGCTTCAAAATGTATGACTTCCATTGTACCTGACACGTTAATGAATTTTGGTGACACAGAACATAACACAAACCTAATTTGTAATCCTTCATTAACTTGCTCCATTTTATGTGACGGCATCCGTTATAGTAAGTTTTCAACGTGTCATACTTCAAAATAAACCCAGAAAATATCATTTATAATTTATATTTTTCATTAAGTTGGACTTGCTCTATTCCAAATTAGGTATTTTGCCATACTATGTATTCTTCACAGTGTAACATTTACTGTTTCAAATCCCATCTTTCCAATACTCTCTTTAAAACATCTCAGCGCCCCATCCTAGAAACTTTGCCGTGAAAAAAAAAAAAAAAAAAGTTTAAATGTATTCATCTGAAAGTAGACAGAAAAAGTGAATAATGCCTTTAATCTAGTTTTGACTCCACTGAGCACACTTAAAGCTGGGTGGATACACATACACACAGATAACATAAGGGATCACATTTGAAATGTAAATAGTGTATTTTTAAAATAGTTTGTGGTGATTTATATATCCTGTATCATAGATATTTCAGATTAAAGATTCCATCTAAAATAGACATTTTCTGGGAGTTGCTCCATGGGAATTCCAGAGGAACATTGTAATGTTTATATTCGTTGGAATGTGTATCCACAAGAAATTGAACTCAGCACGGAAACTAAAATAAGCCTTTCAAGTATTTAAAATAAATTTTCCAACATCATCCCAAGGTGAAAAGTGACTTCTGATCATGTTTTCATTGCTTTCCAAGTATATACTGCAAAGAATTTCTCATTAGGAAGGCTTTACATCAAATTACATACCATGACCTGATGATATTTCCTGATGATGGCTTTAAGCCACTTAAACTTTGCCTTCTTGTTAAATACTCTTGTGAGGTATGTGAGAGTCAGCTTCTGGACCTGTGTGGAAAATTTAACAGCCAAATTTTATCTAACTCAATGATGGAACCTAAGGTACTCAAATTTGCTAAGAAAAAAGGAGCAGCGCTTGATAACTACTTGGTATCAACAGATTAATCATCTAAAGCACTGCTTTACCTTTTATTACTCTCGTACACAAAAACCTTCAATGCTCTACCGCTGAAAATACACTCAGCCTCCTTAACCTGCTGTCCTTCACCATCTCGCTCAACCCCGACCCTCTGAGCAGCACAGCGAAAACCCCCGCCCAGCCGGGCGCACGGCCCGCACTCCGGACGCGCTGCGTCTTCCGAGCCCCATTCACACTGCCCTCTGCTCCACAGCGATAATCCCTACGGCCCCCACTTTGGTCCACAGGGATTACAGTCCCTTCAAGGCCTACCCGACTCTAGCCGATGAACACCGGCCTCTTCTGACCATCTCCGGCAGAAACGGTTTCTTCCTTGCTACAGCGTTCTGAATGGTCCCCTCCCACAACGGTTCCTGAAGGGGCTGAACCGAGACACTAGGACAGCTACTCACCAACTGAACACCAGACTCTGGAGAGTGGACAAGAGAGCTGCTACCCGGACGTGCTGCGACTGCTTGGTGGCTCTTTCTGCTGGTTTTGCTGCGGATGTTCTCTGTGCAGGTTTAAATTATACATGTAAATGTGGCGTTTGCCTACTACGGCAGCAGCAGGCTGTAAGGAATTGGAATAGAGCTGTATGTCTAAGGCCAAGTGATTTCTAGGAACATGAAGTGACTTGAAACAGTCTAATTCTGGTCTCACCCTAGAGCAAAACAAAGAGCTAAGTAGTGAATGATAGCAGGAAGAAGGTCCAACTGCAACTGTTTTTATCCTCTCTTCTTCTCTATGATGACTGAAGGTTTGTGAACGAGACATTATATGTTGTTTCCCTAGAATGTCTGGACAATTCTCTGATTTCCTAAAAAGGGGTAATAACTCCAGGAATTAGACTAGTGGGCTATAAAATGAGGAATGATGTATACTGAAATCAATCTGATCCAGGTAGGCTCACATCAAAATTACTTTCACACAGAGACTAAAACTCATTGTTCATGGAGTTAGCTGATGGAAGCCTCATAATAGCTAGAAAAGAAAAACCTTGAAAATTTTTCCTTACCTTTATTGCTGCAATTAGTTTTAACTAAGAAATGGCAATGACAAATAACTGCTGATTATCCCCTAAGATGTAATAAAAGCTATCTTTTAAAAACTTGGTGATACAATGAACTTATGAAAAAACATAATAAATTTGTTTGTAGTCATATGCAGTTTACTGGAATGAAAACTTCATGTTAAAAGATTAGTGTAGGGACTAACCTGGTGGCACAGTGGTTAAGAATCCGCCTGCCAATGCAGGTGACACAGGTTCCATCCCTGGTCCGGGAAGATCCCACATACCGCGGAGCAACTAAACCCGTGCGCTTCAACTACTGGGCCTGCGCTCTAGAGCCCGTGCTCCGCAACAAGAGAAGCCACCGCAGTGAGAAGCCCGCGCACCCCAACGAAGAGTAGCCCCCGCTCGCCGCAACTAGAGAAAGCCTGTGCGCAGCAATGAAGACCCAACACAGCCAAAAATAAATTAAAAAGATAAAAATAAAAATAAAAAAAAGATCAGTGTAGATTAAAACTCATCCCATAATTAAAACCTCATTCTGAAAAGTAAAACAGACCTAGAGTGTCAAAGTTATTCTATAAACTACAAAAAAGAAAAGAAGTGCTAACACATATACATACTTTAGGTGCTTAAATGACCATTTTAGACTTAACACCAACCAAAAAATGAAAATGTCCAATCAAATATCTGTGAACAGAAAAAAAAAAATCATTTAGAAACTCTTAAATATTTATGCTTTTTAAACTAAACCTCTTTTTAATTCCCAATACAGATTTCCGGCCCAACAGAATTAACCTAATTAAAAAAACAAATGAAAAACGGCTTTTAATTTAAGGACACCGCCTGTATAGAAGAACACTGATGCCTGTTTGTTGGTTTCAGATGTGAAACCAAATAGCATGGCACATGGGCACACAACTTACTTGCTTCATGACAATTCTATTAATGAGTTTCCCATAATGCCCCAAGCACAGCTCATTATCGTTTCTGACCTAAAATTTAGATGGGAAACTATTTGGAAAACCAGTACAAATGCTACATCTGTATTCTGAGTAGCAAGAATAATAATTATATACCACAAACATTACAAACATGTGCTAAGTGCCAGGCCCATGACCTCACACTTTCCTATGGGCCTCACCTAACCTTCACAGCCATCTGGTGAAGGAGGCACTATTATCATCCCCATTTAACAGAGGAGAAAACTGGGGCCCAAAGCGGCTGAGTAATTCACCGTGAAGTCAGCTGGCTCAAGTGTGTATTTTCCAACACTATATTTGCTGCATAAACTGAAAGTTACTCTACAGGGAATGTAATGGAAATAATATTTCAATACATACCTATTCCCCACAGGGAGAAAGGAATTCTTAAAAGAGAAGTGAAGGAATATTGGCAATACCACATACTAGTAGAAAAAGGATTTTATTTTTGAAAACAGAAAAATTAACTAAATAATATTTTTAAATACAGTGTACTAATAGTTTCATATATTTGGCTTAGAATACCTAGAATGTAGTAACTGAAGTGTCTGCATTCATCTGTTTTAAAAACATGAACATTTTTGGAAATCAGTACCGATCTGTTTTTATTTATATGTGAATAAGAGTACTTTGAAGAATACAAAAATAAAGAGTACTATCAAATTCTGCAGCTTTATTGTATTCATTGCCTACGTATGTACATACCTAGAAGTCCTTCTAAATGATTTACACCCAGAGACTGATGCAGATTTCAACAATGGTTTGATTGTAAAACTGATTTTTCCCACTTGCTTTGTATATTTTATCTGAAGTATATTCCAATCTTCTTTCACCTGTTCCCATGGCTAGCGTTTTAATACAGTGCCACTGGCTTTCAGACTGAAAACATCGCAGAATGTCAGACCAGTTTAAGGGGCCCAATGAGAAGATCATGAAAAGAGAGACATCGGATGAAAGTGTGCTCTGCCAGAATTTCACACCATTCTTCCAGGCAGTCCAGTGATTATCTTATAGGATAAAACCAGTTCTGAAAGGAAAGGAGCAGCCATTATGCCTGAGTACTAACTGCTCTTTACCCATTGGTGGCTGTGGAATTTTCTGTACTGCTACTTTTTATGGATTCCAACAAGTTTTTAATTCTTTCACTTGAAGTCTTCTTTTTCTTCTTGGCCAGAGACATACTATTTGCTACAGAAGGTAGCAGCAGGGCTGCCAGCCCCCAGGGCTGATTATTTGATGGCGAAAGGCGATCTTTATCTTCCTGATGTAAAATCCAGGCACTTTCTCTGGCCAGATCTATAAATTTTTGCAGCTGACTTTGACTTACATTTTTGCTAATGTTGAGAGAAGTTTCAAAAGGATTCTGAATGTGCAGTGGAGAAGATTCAGGTTTGTTTTGTTCCCTTCCCTATAGATAATTACAAGGAAGAAAAAGATGTATAAATATATCAAGGGCTCAGATATAAAAACTGTTTGGTTTAATAAAACGTCAAAAATGCATAAAATACCAGCATTAACTTTACAGAGTAAAGAATTTCTTCCCCAAGGGGACTGGGTATATATGCATGTTATGAGTTAGCGTATATGTGTGTGTGTACTTCTGACTGATTTTTTTCCACCGTAGTTTTATGAATATTCTTTAGAGAAAAATAAATTAGGTTTATGAGCTATGGATGATGATGTCACTGCTCCGATGAGAGGTATCTGGACTGAGTCAACCAATAAAAGTATTTTTAAAATAACATAACATTTACCTAACAGAATAGAGCTGGGAAAGAAAAAAAAATATGAAAAAGAAAAATGGCAGAAAATAAGATACAGTTATGTTTGAAACTTGCTAAAAAAAACATACTTATTACAGTGGGAACAGAAGCACATAAAATCAGAAGCCTTAAATTAAATATAGTAATTAATGTTGCACAAGTATGAAATGAGAAAGGAAGAGAAGGAACAAAGGACTTTTCATTTAAAAACACTAGACGTTTCCCATCTACATTCCTAAAGATCCAACTTAAATAAGGCTCTGCCAGGTAAGATACAGAAATAAAAAGAAAAGCTAGAGCTATGAGTCACAGAAACATCAGTGATCCACTAGCCTATATAATCTTTTCCTTTTCCAAATGATACCACATGTATGACTCAGACACTGCGAAACCAGTAGTCAGGTCTCCAATGCGGGCAGCCCCTGTTAATTCCCTAACTCCTCTCAAGCCACTGCCCAGCAGGGTCCTGCCTGACCGTCATCTCTGAAGCTTAAGGGGTAAGGGTACAGAAAGGGTGAAGAACTCCCTATGTTCCGTGCCCTTTTCCTTCTAGACTGCAGTCCAGAGCTCTGTGCCTCTACCCTCTCCCAACCCCACACTTTCTTTCTTTTTTATTTGTTAAAAACAAGATCTCCATGAGCAGGATAAGGGTTAGGGAAGAATGAAAAAAGGAGAGTTGAAGAAACAAAAACAGAATATCTGAGTATGTGTTTTACGAAGCCAGTCTTCTAAGGGCTGTAACCCATCAGATACCCACATGCTGAGCAGAATAGACCCGGAGCGCCATCTCAAGTATTTCCCACGTGCAAACAAGTTTTGCTCAGGGTTTACTCTGATAGATTCTCTTTAGGGAAAATGTCTGTCATTCCAGCTACTCAGATGAACCCAAATCATAATTCACTTGCCTCAGTAATTTAAACCCTAAGGGCTCAAACTGAGGGAATCATTAAAATCTATCTTTGGGACTAGGTATTCTGTTTCTTTCATAGAAACCCAAATCCAGTTTAAAGAGAACTATATGTAAAATCATGCTTTCTAAAAAACTTTCAGAATATATTCCACATTTTGAAGGACACAGTATTAGCAGTAAGTGACACAAAGTTACTTGGCAAAGTGACGAAGGCAGATGTTGAAAAGAGCTGGCCTTTGCTCCTCCGGACACTAGATGACTGATCTTAGCCAAGTCATGTAGCTCCACTAGGGCGTCAGCTTTCTTATTACTCTCTATCACCAGAGGTGACATGCAATGACATTTGTTACAGTGCTTTGAAAACTAAACTCGTTAAATATTAGTGCAATAGAAGACCATACACGTAACAACCAAACGATGAAACAGTATTTACCTGTCGAATATTAATGGAATTTTTATTGAACGCAAAATTTCCAAAATATTCAAAAAATTCTTTCAGTAGTAATTCTGTAAGAAAATAAAACAAGGAAAATAATAAGAAAGTCTGTTTCAGTCCAAAGAGGAACAAAGAAAAAGAAAACACCTACCTAGTGTTTCTGCGTTTCCTGAAGGTTTAATTCTATTGAAGTCGCGAACAAATGTACAGTTGTGGCCTTCTATTAAACACTTATCTTCTGCATCTTAAATAAACAGAAATGAAAAATATTTAACATTCTATTTCAAAGATATTCCCTACTTCAGAAATCTATAATCACATAAATCAAAGTTATAGATAAATGTGTCCTATTATTAGTCAGTGTTTTTTATATATAGTATAGACAGTTAGTAGGATTAAAACTCCATTAAAAAAGATTTGAGAGCAATTTTACTTCGGTAAAATTAACTTCACATGTACTTTAGCAAACCAGAAGTGTCTAACACTTGATGATTCCTAATCTATCTTTTGAGGTCATCAGTTTTCTAGCTGAAAATGTAGACAGTTCCCATCTTTCACCAACTTAATTCTTGGCACTATCTTTGATCAATAATATTTAATTTAGATTTCCATTTTCATTCTTATCACCCTTTTGTGTGTTTACTTTCAACAGTTCATCCACGATACATACAAATTGAACGTTCTAAGAATTTTGAAAACCTTCCAGTAATTTCTAAGATGCAGGCCTCTAGAGTGACTGGGATTCAGTACCACACATTTAACAGCACAGTGGACTTAAACAATCACCTTTCCTAACAGTATTTACATCTTCAGAGGTAATCATTTCCCTAGTTATCAATAAATATACAGCTACCATGAAATCCCGCAACCATTTTAACCTACCTTCCACCGTACAACATGCAGGCAAACTCCCATGCTGAAAAGTCTAATCAACGGCCACCTAAAAACGGCTTTCGCCTTCCCTAACTCCAAGCTGGCGCTCCAGCCTTTCTGTTCCGTGCTCCATCGGCACTTGCCTGACTGCGCTATGACTGCGTGCATGCTGTCTGCTCCCTTACCCCGGTCTGGGGCTACAGAGGCCACTGTCCAATCAAGGCAGTGATGACCTTCCCTCCCCCGCTCCTATCCAGTCCACAACAACAGAGTCCAGCGTACAGCTGGCACATAACCAAGAATCTGAATGATCGCTGATATTTGACTTTGAGTGCTTATCTATAACAGCCAGAAAGAAATTTAGAAAGAGATAAACAAGGTTCCTTCAAACTTCTGTCTCCCCTTTTTTATGATTTTGGTTATTTTTTGGTTAAGACCTGAGTTACTGACTTAAGTATTCAAAACGCAGTCCAGATTCTACCATTTATTCTAGATTCTAAAACTAATTGCCATTAATTTTAGTAGCAAATTTTATGTACTCTACTATACAGCTGAAGAACTTATATACAGTTCCACTTCGATCTACTTTTTATGAGACCTGGGCATATGTTTTATTATTTCGAATTATCAACAGTTTATATTTTTTGTGACACAGGCCAGTCACATATATTGATGCTCTTTTAGCTGCTATGTCCTTTTTTTCCCCCCAGAAATATAATTCTAATAGAAAAATGAGATCCACATTAAAGTATTTCTAGGAATGTACAGTGATGAAAAACAGACTGTGTCTACGACTGCTGGTCTTCACTAAAAGAGTTTTTAACAAAGTAGTAAAACTTAAAGGACAAAAATTATCCTCTGATTTAAGATAGGGCCACTGTTGTTTTTTCAAAATCCGCAAGGCATTCAAACCTAAGAAACAACTCAGCTGTTCAAGTCTTCCCCTTTTTTCTCTCGCCCCTGTTCTTCTGCTATTAAACTATCACCCAAACAACACCCAATATAACAGCCACTAGACCCGTGCGGCCGTTAAAATTAAAAATGCAGTCCCTCGGTCACACTAACCGTATTTCAAGTGCCTGACAGCCACAGATAACAAGTGGCTGCCCTGATGTACAGCATGACCACAGAAAGTTCTACTGGACAGTGCTGCCATAGAGAAACGATTCTCAACCTACTCAGACATAAGATACCCTATTACTCTTCGTTAATTCCCGTGGCAATGACTTTCTTCTTAAATGTACTGTATGAAACACTGGCAACAATTCTTAACTAAACACAAACTTTCTCAGCTGTGGAAAAAATAGCCATGTAAGCACCTTAATTAACTCATAATAGAGTCCTTCCCCTTAAGTGAACTTAAAAACGTTATGAAAAAAATTAAGATTATGTATTTACTAAATTTGACTTTCTTGCTTCCTTTGCAAATCTTTAGCTTCTCAATGATTGGTACAGCAATTACTGTTTTTCAACATGATGCATATGACAAATGAAATTCACTGAGTAACATTCTCACACATACATATCCAGATTGATAAACGTACCCACATTTTCCAGGGAACTAATATTGAACTACCCTAACTCATAATCTGCCAGAGAGCTCACCACTGGTAAGAGTTCGCATATGTTGATAGATTACTAGGGGCTGCAGTAGAGATCATCATATCTATGCGGTTATATAATTATTTAGGTTAATCTTTCTGTTTGAAAGAGCCAAAATCAACACTGCACCAGCCACATGCATTTCTAACAAACAACCTGAAGTGGACAGGCATCTAAATAAGGGACATAACAACAGGCATCAAGTTTATATGAAAGCTGATTAATTTTTCTTTGGTAACAAATCCTTTATAATGTCCTACTTTTATAAGAAGAGTTTACTGGAATTAAACTTGAATGGCTACAGTTATATACCTAACTACGTTCAGCTTCCATTGTAACTATCAACAGCGCCAAGCCTTCCAGAATGCCATGGGTCAGCAGTAACTGACTGAGAGAAGCCAACAGGTGACAGGCGGCTCTGCTCTACTCCCTCGTGAGGCTGCCTCTTTCACACCTGGCGGTGGGGCGGGGGTAATGCACCCAGGCAGTTGCATTCTGCTTCCTTCTAGTCCACGCAGCCAGAGTGACTTTTGAAAATGCACATCCAAGGGATCGCCTCTCAAGTACCTGGATCTGACTCCGCGAAGACTCTGAGTGTCATGGCCATACCCCCCTTGAAAGCAGCTTTAACACCTCGTAGCTCACTCGACTCAGAATAATTCACACTTAGACGCTGTTCCTCACACATGTGCATCTGTAACACAGACTACTTACTATGAATCACCCGTGCTGATCTACAGACAAGGCCAAGTCCTTCCACGCCCCCCATCACGCCGCGGGCCTCAGTGACACTCAGCCCCTCTGGGCGGCAGCCTACACGCTGGTTCAGAGCACACGCTCTGGCGTAAGGATGGCAAGATAAACTCGGGCATCTACCTTTACCCCCTCCCAGAGCACCACTGAAATGACAGTAATATGACATAAAATCTTAAAAGTGGAGAAAAGAAGAGCCAAGAGCAACCAAAACCGTGGCGATGAAGAGGAGATGGAGGAGCAGCAACGACTTGGGCATCTGAAAACCCCGGGTCCTAAGCCAGCAGTAAAGAAAGCCAAGAAGAGACCAGATGTCTAGGCAGAGCTCCCAATGGCTCAGGAGCTGAAGCGCCAGGTCCAGCCTGGACACCTGACGGTGACAGAAGCACTGAGACCCCCCCACCCCCGACCCCAGGTCTCTTTCTGACGGAAAATGTCGCCTTTACCCTGGAGACGGCAGAAGAAAGAACCTCTAGGCTGGGAGATGCAAGACACAACTGAGGATGGGAAAATTGTTCTAAATGCAATAAATGGCATAACAAATGCCAAAGTTTCAGCATGCCAGCAGCCAGGCCTTTTCTGCCAGAAAAAAAGATCGAAAGAGTTCTTTCTGGGGAGCCTGAAGCCCCAGAGGAATGACCTGGAGATGGGGACTCTAAAGCCCCAGCGAACAGCCCTGCCGGGCCCTATATTGTGTGTCACAGCCAACAAGCTCCACCTGGGCTCAGAGACTCAGATCAGCTTTTTAGTTTCTAATTCAAACATGAGCAGAAATTCAAAGATTACCAGACACCCGAGGAAGGCCTCTAACATGAGACTAAACAAAATAAAATGAAAAACTATTTTTAAAAAACAGAGGCTAGGTAAAGAAGAATTAATGAACAGAATATTTGATGCTTCTATTTTGAGAAAAGATTTATTGAGATAACTCGGGGCAAGTTTGAGATTCAATTAATGTTAAGTACATGAAAAACTAAGCAAACAAAAATAAATAAGGAATATTAAAAACTATTAACTCCAAAAAATATAAAAAGTTGGGCAGGAAAGGAAATTAATTTTAGTTTACTCCATGGATCAGATATGAATAGTGCTTCCATAGTCACAACAGTGTAAAGAGTGCACAGTAAGATCATGCTATAGCTCTAGTCACAACGCGAGGGATGGAAAATACGTGTGTGTGTATGAGGGCCCCACAGGAGGAAGGGTTATTCCTCCTCTTCCATAAAGGGAAGTCACAGACGGTGCCCAACGCTAAAAAAACCCCGAAAATCAAGAAACAGCAATTCAGGATTTTATTTTGGAAATATGGTTTAAACTATTACACAGATCAGGTAAGAGTTAAAAGTGGTTGCCTGCAGTGAGAGACTGAAGGAGTGGAAGGCCCAGGCCCAGAGGGCGAGTCACAGTCACGAAGTCTGCAATATCCACGCGCGTCTGTAACTCTGATAGAGCTGCATTTTAAAGGCCACAGTCCTTTTCTTTTCTTTTTTTTTTTTTTTTTTGCAGTACGTGGGCCTCTCACTGTTGTGGCCTCTCTCGTTGCGGAGCACAGGTTCCGGACGCACAGGCTCAGCGGCCATGGCTCACGGGCCCAGCCGCTCCGCGGCATGTGGGATCTTCC
The DNA here is from genome assembly GCF_002837175.3 of Physeter macrocephalus. Taxonomy (NCBI): domain Eukaryota; kingdom Metazoa; phylum Chordata; class Mammalia; order Artiodactyla; family Physeteridae; genus Physeter; species Physeter macrocephalus. The sequence goes on along the minus strand of NC_041224.1, from coordinate 6,758,738 downwards.
CGGACCGGGGCACGAACCCGTGTCCCCTGCATCGGCAGGCGGACTCTCAACCACTGCGCCACCAGGGAAGCCCCACAGTCCTTTTCATCAGACACTATCAAGGGAGTGAAGGGAGCCAGTGTGCACATATCTGAGATACACAGATACGCATGTACATACAGAACACGTGACCAAGGACTCACATGCAGAATATGTAAAGAATTCCAGCGAATGAATTAGAAAATGACAGATAATCCAACAGAAAAATAAGCGAAAGACTTACAGAAACTTCACAAGAGATACCCAAATGGCTAAACACATATGTGTAGAGGTGCCCAATGTTATTAGTCACCGGGGAAAAGAAAATCAAAACGAACCGTGATGCCACGACACATGCAATTAGAAGAACTACCATAAAAAAAGATAATCCCAGGTGTTGGCAAAGACCAACAGCATTTATAACTTGCATATTGGGCCTGCGGGAGTTCACACTTTGGAAAACTGTTTGGCAGCGTCTCTACCAAAGCTCAATATGCCCGAAGCCTGAGACTCAGAAACTCTACTCCTCTGACACACTGGACAGAAACGAGTACCTGCGTTCAGTTCTCACCAAAAGAAATGTGCCGGAACAGTCACGCTAGCACTACCTCTCATAGTTCCAGACTACAAATTACTCAAATGTCCACCAAAACCAGAACTTAAAAAAGCTTTTGGAATATTCATATAACGGAATACTACACAGCAATGGAAATGAATGGTCCACAAATACACTAATAAGATGAATGAATCTCCTAAAGACAATGTTGAGAGGGAAAAGCCAGACACAGAAGAATATGTACTCTGTGATACCTTTTACATAAGAGACACGAACAGGTAAGATTCATCTACGCTGTCAGAAGAGACTGGGCTGGGGGAAGGTGTACAGTGACCAGAAAGGAGCGCAGCTGGTACTTCTAGGTGCTTTATCCAATCTGGGTGGCGGTTACAGAGGTGTGTTCAGTTTGCGAAAATCTACACACACACACACACACACACACACATGCACTTTGATGTGTATTATATTTCAGTTAGAAAAAAAAGTATAAGCTCTGAAAAGTGCTGGCATTTGAATTCTGGCTCTAGCATGTTCTAACTATGTGAACTTAGGAAATTGAGATGATGCATAAAATTTTTTAGCCAAGTGCCTGGCACTCAGTAAATTGTTACTGGGTCACAGAAAGCTAGCAAATAAAGCTCTCTTCTGTGCTGGGGTCTCCGCATCAAATTTGCTGAAATCACTACCCAGTCGTTTCATCCTCAAACCTTTAATTCATCATGGGAAAGAAAAGCAGGAATCCTAAACAAAAGAACTCTAATCAAACAACTGATTATAAGAGGAAGATGCTATATTAAACACAGAAGTAAATATAACAAAGGCAGCAAAGCCAAAATAAGGGCAGAAAACGCAAGAAAATAAGACACACGGGGGAAAGTAGTAGCGACTAAGAAAAGATAAAGAAACACAAATTCAAGAATAACCAAAACACGAAAGTTGCCATCATGCTCAGTACAAAACAACCTTCAACTTTAAAATGTTCATCCAATCATTTCAATCTATTTACTGAACTTCTCGAAGCCAGGGGCAGAAAATGCAGAGACGAATCAGACAGCCTGCCCTAGAAAAGCTTGGCCGAGGCCGGCAGGTAAAAGAACGACAATGATCTACCAGCTGTTACCATCCAGGTGCGCTCCAGGTACTCGGGAGCCGACAAGGCACTGCGCCTCCTGGGAGGGAGGGGGCAGAGAGAAGCCAGGAGAGACCTAACAAGCAAGTCTTTGGACTGGGCATGTCTTCTGTGCCTTGATCATGAGGACGTTCTCCAGGCAAGAAGAGAAGGCAGGAGGAAAAGGCCACCTCCGGCGAAGGCACAGAGATGTGCAGAAGTGCAGAAGGGCTGCAGCTCCCGATCTACACACAAGAGGGAAGGCACAAGAAGAGGAGGAAAACGAAGACCACGAAGGACCCGAAACACTGGCTAAGAAGTTTGGACTTCAACTTCTGGATTTCAAACAGCGGTTGACAAAGTCCTAGAAGTGCTAACAGGCGTTCCAGAAATTGACGCTGCCTTCTACTAACAAACAAACAAGCAGGCAGGCAATCGAGTAAACGGGGTCTTACTGTCTTCTTTGTGAAACCACACAAATGACAGGCTCTACTTGAATATCAAATGAGAGGCGCAGTTTAGAAGAAAAGGACTGTAACAGGACACAAGTCCCTCAGCTGCTTAATCATGGAGCACCCACGATGGCTTTATTATTTCACGATTTAACATTGTTTTTATTTTTAGCCATATACTCTTGAATGTACATCAGTATGCGACCACTGGTTAAAATCAGAAAGTATAAAAAACATGGATTCTGAAAAATTCTTAAATGAGTAGGAAAAAAATATTTTGATAAATTCTCCTCAAAATCATCCTCACCACATCCTTCATATACATTCCTCCACAAAAAATTCTTTTACAAGTTCAAGATTTCACTAGAACTTCAAAAACCAAAGATAAAAAAGTAGCAACAATGGTATCAAATTCGCTTTACATTTATTGCCAATTCACACGTATCTTGTGCTATGTGGAAAGAAGCGACTGAAATGGCCCCCAAATTTCTCTGACCGTGTTTAAAAACGAACATGAAGAATTTTCAACAACGAATTTGGTATTTTTAAGTAGAAAATGAAGGAATTCCCAAACTAGTTTTGTCCATTTTGACACCATAAGATGTGAATAAATTTAAATTTGGTTTAAAATAGATTTGGAATAAAAACTCAACATGTCATTTTTAACTCGTTCACAAATCATATTCTTTTTCTGAAACAATTAGTGGAAATTAAAAAAAAGATACTAGGAAATTACTGAAGGATTTCAAGAGAGAGAAGACTACAATTGGACGTGAATTTCCGAAGATCACTCTGTTAAGACTGGAGCAGTATAAACCTCCCCGGGCAGGGGTGCGAGGGGCCTGAGCGCGGCAGGGCGGCAGCACCTGTCAGACTGGAAGAGAACAATCACGATGTTAGGAGCAGTCAGCCCCCAACAGAAACCTGCCTCAATTCCTCCTCTTTTTCAGCTTCGACGCTTTCTTGGCTTCTGAACTCCAAAATTCCATGGTATTTCCCCAAAATGGTTTCTAGGAGAGCAGTCATAAGCATCAGGGCACACAGCAGGGATTGAACAGGAAGTGCTATTTCCAGGTTGCTTATTGGTGAGATCTACCCATGTTTTCTGTTTGTTTCTTACCTCTTTACTAGATTGAGTTACCTGAGAACATCGTCTGTGCCAAAAATCACACCTGACACAGAGCAAGTCACCAACAGATCTTTAGGGAATGAATGACACCAAACGAAGAGATGAGCACCGGCGCGGACAATGCCCTTTATCCCAACCTCAAAGATGAGACACAGGCTCACCACTCCACCTCCCTGAAAACTTGCTACTTTCCATTAACCTGCCACATGGAGCTTTTTTTAAAGCGTACTTTCAAGCTGTACCATCACTTACAGTGTTCACAGGAAAGAAGAGATTACTTCTAATTTGAATAATAAGGAAAAGCGGCATGGAAGAGAACTTAAAAGAATTTAGAGAAGAAAAGGCACATTCTAGGAAGAAAAACACACAGCATAAATGAAGGAGCTAAGAGGAAATGTTATGAACACGGTATTGGCTGAAACGTGGGAACACATGAAGAGAAATGGTGGGAGAAGAGGCTGGAAAAATGGGATGTGGCTACAGGTGAAAATCTTAAACACCAAGCTAAGTCAACTGCTTGAGGTTTATTCTGTAGGGAATAAAATTCCTTTAAGGTGATTTTAAACAGGGGCGATTCAGGGATGTACTTTAAAAGAATTATTTGGCAGCAAAAATATATAGGAGGGGGCAGAGGATGGAGTGCATACACACTTGGAGTAAATCCCTGAATTATCCTCCTTTTAGAATTTAAGACTGTAATACTTTAGTATCTCATCCAGCAGTCTATCAAAATTTCAATTTATTTAAAATATAAATTAAATAGTATACTAATTTTAAAACCATTTACCTATGATTCCTTATAAGCTTTAACCAAAAAAAAATTTAGGATCTCTGTAAAGCAATTATGATACAATAAAGACACTAAAACAAAACAAAACAAAAATCATGAAACAGTTTTTAGCATCTCTAAGAGAAATCTGGAAATAGCTTCAGCCTTGGAAAGCCATCTCTGAAGCTGGGATCCTATCAGAAGCTGCATCTGGGATATATTTTTTTCCAAGGTCATTCCAAGCTTGGTAAACCAAGGGAGAGGTTCCAACTGGCTCAGGAGATTGTAAACAACATTGCCAACTGACACAAGACAGAACTCTCAAAAAATTCTAAAGGCCTCAGCTTCACAAATCATCTGCTCTCATGACCCCTGGTGGACATTAAGAAAATTAAAAGCTCTTAAATTTTAGATTCATAAGGCTTTGAAAATACATGACCACCAAACACACACACATGGTTTTGATAACACATGGTAATTCTATCCATTCAAACATCAGCGAGAAAATAGATGCTTCTAGTCTCACCTGCAAGGGTTTTTAGGTAGTCTAGTGTTGGAAGAATAGGGGGTGATCTCCTCTGGAGAAAAAAGATGACCATCACGGTAAGGGAGAAATTTGTAATCCAAGCACCAGGAATACTACTCGTTAACGAATGTGCTCGAGCCCAGCATCGGATACTGAACACCAAGGCTCTCACTCGGGAGTCCAGGGCACCATATATATAAAGGAGTTCAGAACTCTTCAAGGCAATCCTTCAAAAGAGAAAAATAACAGGAATTTTCAAACCCCCAAATTATGATCCCAGAGTAGAATAAAACACATACCTGGGGACATATCTAAATATCTTACTCTAACTGAACATATTCAGAATAACAAGAGCAGATCATCAAAAGCATTACGTATTTGCAATATAAAATGTAACAAGAGCAGATCATCAAAAGCATTACGTATTTGCAATATAAAATGTAACGTGAATGGTTATACTTTCATTACCCTTAAAACATTCTTTTAACTGCTGACAACCACGATGCAGTTCTAAAGCTTAAAATTTTTAAATCCAAGTTCCTAAACATGACCTCATAAGTGAAATACTACCTAAGCACTCTTTATTAACTATCAGTAAAGACACCAGCACATCTGTAAATAAGACACTTCACACTTCAGTTGCACACCTGGATTATCTAGTCCTTTTTTTTTTTTTTTTTTTTGAGCTATCAGTTCATATGTTTATTTGTTGCACCCATTGCTTTTCCAGTGTTTTTAAGGGGCATTTAAGAACCCCTAGAGTAAATTGTCCAGGTATGAGTCTCTAAATTTAGATCAGAGAAGATAGAGACAAAATGAACAGAGTCAGCACCAGAATGTATTCGGGCTGTACGCATTCCAGCCCGATGGTTCTGCAGGTTAATTAAAATTTGAGCTGCAAGTTTATTTCTGATCTTCCTATCAGAAGTAGCTAGAAACGAAATGCGGTCATTTGTAGGATTTACACTGACCACAAGGAGAAACATGATAATTCTTCCAGGGTAAAGATTTCCTGATAATTGAATTTCAAAAACAATTTGATCTCATTGTAGATTATAGGTGAAATAACCTTACACTTTATCATCTAAATCAGGACACTTTAGAATGGGAAAGGGGGGTTATCTAGTCCTTTGACAGACAAGGAAAACATTCTACTTATTTTATCAAGAAAGTATAAATGTCTTAAAATTCAGCCAAAATTACTTAAGTTTAATATTTATAAAAACCACAATCCATTGGGGCTTCCCTGGTGGCGCAGCGGTTGCGCGTCCGCCTGCCGATGCAGGCGAACCGGGTTCGCGCCCCGGTCTGGGAGGATCCCACATGCCGCGGAGCGGCTGGGCCCGTGAGCCATGGCCGCTGAGCCTGCGC